>NW_023660285.1:0-66736 GCF_015228065.2 Penaeus monodon | reverse complement strand
ATTGGGAAAAAAATTTTTTAAAATTAAAATTGCCAAAATTTGAAAAATTTTAAATAATTTAAAAAAAATAATATTGCTTGGGCTAATTTTTTAAATAAATTAAAAAAATGATGACAAAAACAGGAATTTTTCCCCATTATAATAAAAAAGGTAAAGAAAAAATTCCCCAAAAATCAAAAAGGGGCAAAATTAGCAAAATATAGCCTTTTGAGAATACCCAAAATGACGTTTTTCGATTTTTTGAGATTTGGAATTTAGGGTAATAAAAAATTGTTCCATTATAAAAAAAAAAAAAAGGTAAAAGAAAAAAATTTCCCAAAAAGTCAAAAAAAGGGGCAAATAGCGAAAATACCCTTTTAATAAATAGTCATTTCAAATGGAAAACCCCGGCCCTCTTTTTCAATCGTTTTTCTTTGTAAATATAATTTTTTTTGGTTTGAAATTAATTATTGTTTTTTGGTTACTTTATTTTTTAAAATTTTGACTGGCGGACTGCCAGAAAGGATTATGTATTAATTTCCCCCGTTTTTTGATTTTTAAAATAGAATTTACTATAATTTCACTTGTCCCACAGAAAAGAATGTTTTTAGCTGTTTTTTCATTGCCCCAAACCCCCCAAAAAAATCGGAGAAAAAATTTTTAAGGGTTTATTTATAAAATGGGGGGGGGGGGGGGTAAGGGAGCGTATGTCCACCCGTCGTGAGCGTGGCGTGAACTCTGCGCCTTGAAAATCAAAACCGGGGCAGGACCAGAAGGGTCTGATTGGGGTCACCCCCGTAACCTGAGGGTTTATACGTAATACGGGGGTACATTTTTAGAATAAAATTGAGGGGAAATAGAATATAAAAAAATTCAGTAAAATGTGGCAAAAAAAAAACCTACAAAAAAAATGGAAATAATAAAAAAATAGAGAAAAAAAAAAAAAAATGATACAAAAAAATAAAATAGTGTATGCTTAAAATAAAAAAAATGTAATTTAATTGTTACAGAGAAAGGGGAAATGGCCCTTTAGGTGGTATTGTATACATCAGCAAGTGATATTAGATATGTAAAGTTAAAAAAACCAGGGGACTCAGGGACATACAGCATTTCCCGGGGGGGGGGTCGCGAGTTTGGGGGAAACGACAAGACATTGGGCATACTCAGTCGAGGAAAATTGAATGGGTTTGAGAGTACGGCATTACTAGTTTGGGAGAAATAACAGTAAGATAATTTAAAAATTTTGGTGGGTGAAAAAAAGCGAAGAACTGCCCAAACTTTTAAATTTTGCAAAGAGTGATTTAGGTGATTTCCCGTTAAAAGGTAAATCGAACAAAAAAGATTAAAAAAGAAAAGTAGTTTTAAAAAAACGAGAGGATAAAAGACATTGAAAAAAAGAGAATAAAAGTTTATATAATAGACTTTTAAATAGAACCCTTTTTAAAAAATGCCAGTAAAAAATTTTCTAGTGCACCCACCTTCACGACCCGTGATTTTTAAAATTCATAAAACTATAGCACTCACACTTCCACACAGCAGGAGCAATACTAATGATTATCAATACCACGTTCTGAGTAGGTGCCAGGATATCGTCTCCATCACTGTCCCATCCTCACGGTCTGTAAGCATTTCACTCGATTCTGGTACAGGTCGAAATCAAAGTTCATAGGTGGATACGGTAACTGGTCACTCTCCTCTACAAAGTCTATCTCTGGACGCAGGAACAAATGGCTGAGCTGATTGCATGGACCCGCATAGTACGATGAGGTTGCTGAACTCTAATATATCATAGACAACAGGACCAACCTTCTTTAGAACCCGAAATGGTCCCTTCCACCGGCTATCTAGGGCTCTTGTCTACCTTCTACATGCGTAAAACTAAAGATCCTTCACTTAAATGTAGAGGTTTCATCTTTCTATATAATACCTCTTGTGGCTTCGCGAGTTTTTAGGGTGCCTTTATTGCTATACGGCGAGCCTCAGCAAGTCCCTTCATCATCAACCCTCATCAGCAGTCTGCAGATTTGTCAGACCGCGACGAAAAAGTGCCATTCTCCCGGTCAGTAGGTACAAAGGTTGATCCCTGGTAGACCGATGGATGGCAGAGTTGAGGGCAAAGCGTACAGCTGGCAGGTGGGTAGGCACTGTGAAGGAGGACCGTTGTACAGGGTTGCAAGAGCGTCTTTCACTACCCTGTTGCTCCTTTCAACTACACCATAGATGTGGGTGGTATGCAACAGAAAAGGAATGTTTCACCTCTACTCCTTAAGAGTGAACGCACTCAACAGAAGAAAAACTCCAAGCCATTATCTGTGTGGAGTTGGGCTGGAGGACCAAACAAGGTAATGAAGTGGTCAACAAAGCTTTCAAAACTCTGCTCGCAGACTATCCCTAAGGGGGAGCTGAGGTGGGATGTCCGTTGCATAGGTGCTAACTATGAGACTAGCGTTCGACACGTTTCAAACTGCAAATATGTTCGTGCTAGTGAAGCATGTTCGGGAGAACAGTATTACGTAGATTCTGATAAGTGCGCAGAGCTCCTGGATGGGCTGCCATTGGAGGTTGGTGAGCCATGTGTAATGCCTGGTACATAAATGTTGTGGCACATAAATCTGTTGACAACACGATCGGGAAAATGGTGAAGGTGGTATAATACTCCATCGTGTGTTTCAAAGTTGCTCATAGCTGCGGGTGGACGAATAGTAGGCAGTGACTGACGTCTCTCGAGCCAGGCTATCAGATCTGCAGAATCTCTATCATGATGAGAGGCTAAAGAGGTAAGGTTGGGCATCTGACGTGGTGTTTTCTTGCAGCTGCTGATCCTGCACTGATGGGGGTTTTCCAGTTGTGGAGCATCAGAATTTGGCTCAGGCTCAGCATCAGAGCTTTCTACAGGACAAGCATAATCAGGAGATCGGGTAGGCTCTCCTGGGGTCTGGATAGAAGGTCAGGGACATAATTACTTGCTCCTTGCTTATAATGTAGTGTAAAATCATAGTCAGATAACTCAGTGCAAATTACTTAGCCTCGTACTCTTGGTCTTTCTTGAAAAGACGTATGTTAGGGACTATGGTCCGTCCAGGACAGTGAAGCATCTACAATATATGTAGGGATCAAAGATTCTAATGGCCTCTGCAACTGCAAGGGCCTCCAAATCAAAATGGATAACGA
Source organism: Penaeus monodon (assembly GCF_015228065.2). Taxonomy (NCBI): domain Eukaryota; kingdom Metazoa; phylum Arthropoda; class Malacostraca; order Decapoda; family Penaeidae; genus Penaeus; species Penaeus monodon. The sequence continues at coordinate 63,586 of NW_023660285.1, read as the reverse complement.
GATTCGGCATCCTTTAGTATCCTTGACCAATATGCAACAGCATGTGGTGACCATCTTCATCCTCTGGAGGAGAACAGCACCAAGAGCCTGACCACTAGCATCAGTGTGGACCTCGAATGCTCGGTCAAAATCTGGAAGCGCAGGACAGGTGCTGTAACCAAGGCCTTCTTCAGTGTGTCAAAGGCCTGTTGAGCTGCATCTCCCCATTCAAATCTCACATTCTTCTTGGTGAGCTGAGTCAGTGGTTTAGCAATAGTGGCAAAGTGTGGAATGTGCCGCTAAAAAATCCACAAGCACCAAGAAACTTGCGGATGTCAGTGCTGATCTGGGTCGCCTCATGGCTGCAATTGCTAGCACCTTGTCAGGGTTCGGTCAGACGCCATCTTCCCAATAATAAACCGAGAGTTCACTTCCTGTGAGCAAATTCACACTTAAAGAGGTTAAGTTCATGCCTGCATTTTCAAGGAGACCTAAAGTCTCTTGTAGATGATTCAGGTGAGCGTCAAAGGATGTAGATGCAACCACAACGTCATCTAGGTAGGCAAGAGTGTGTCGCCCAAGAAAGATGAGAGGACAACATCCATGGTCCTCTGAAATGTCGTAGGGCCGTTGACAGCCGAATGGAAGACGTCGGAACTGATACAGGCGATTTCCATCGTAAAAGCCGTCTTTGGGCGGTCTCAGGGTGGACAGAAATGGCCCAATATGCAGCTCGGCTATCGAGAACAGTAAACCATGTCTTCCCAGATAGAGAGTCCATGAGCTCATCTATCCTAGGAAGCGGATAGCTGTCGGGGGTGGTTACCCTGTTGAGGCCTCGATAGTCCACACAAAAAACGTACCAGCCATCTTGCTTTTTAACAAGAACAATGGTGATAACCATGGGCTCACAGAAGGTTCTATCACACCTTGTTGTATCATTGTCTTACACTCCTGCTGATGATTTCCTTCGTGCTCTGCGGCAGTCTCCACTGACGTACACAAACAGGAACATTGGTATCAGTGTGGATTCGATGCTCAATACCAGGGACAGTTCCTACTGAGTGTTTGTCCCCTGTGAATAGTCTGGGAAATTCCCTCAAGACACCTGTTAGTCGAGACCTCTGTTCGATTTTAGGTGACTTAGTCTTAGCTGTTCCTCTGGCAAAAAGAAATTATCTGTGTTGGGTGGCGGTGTGGCACTGGCGACACCCTGCTGGTTTCACTGCCAATATGGCAAAGTCATCAATGGCAGGTGTCTCAGGAATACAAAAAACTCACAGGCTCAAACCAAAGTCAAGGCACGCATCAAAACTTTCAAATCCGTCTTCAATGAACCCAGCTCTTCAGACGTTTCATTCAGACTTTATTGAAAACCCAGAGTCAAGAGCTTAAAACATTAGTTTCTTCCAGAGAGCCAAGATTTCCATCAGAACATCATCATGTGGTGAGTGAAGGAACTTGGGAGCTTTTAAACAGTGTTTCGTGACAGCACCCCCTGAGGGTTTTGAAGGAACTGTGAGGGGGGGAATATCGAACCCAACTTCACTCATTTCACTAGCACTTACGAGTTTGAAATAACCCAAAAACAGTCCCGGGGAAACTTACTTTCCGGGGCTTTGGGGCAGTATTTACCACCCAAACGTTTGACCCCCGTTCTTGAACGGTGATAAGGTGCGTGGAACGAGCAAAAAAGACATATTACCTTCGATAACAGCAACAGGGGTTTTCATCCGGACCACTACGCGAAAGGAAGCAGCTACAAATCTACAGCTCTGGGTTCGATGGTTTTTGTTTCAGTCACATGTAAGGCGGGACGTAAACGAGGTTGCAAGGGAAGGGAAGGGCCCCGGAAGCTCTCCTTGGACTCGGACATGCAGGAACCTCAAAAACAGTGCAAAGATCCTCACCCACAAACGTAATTTCATGACGGTGACCACTAACTCCAAGGGAACTGTCACTGGAGTTTGGTAAAATACACAGAATCACAGGAAAAATCTAAAACATATCCATCCCAACGAGCATGTTCCCTGGAAAATGAATGCCAGAGGTGATACAGGTCCTGTGTACAAGGTCCAGATCAGGGCGAATGGTGAATTCAGATCAGCTTCAGCTTCAACAGATTTGGGCATCACAGCAACTCCTTTAAGGGTCCGAGAGCTTAGCAGCATGCGGATGCCCGGCAAAAGTTATGGTGCTTCCTCCTCAATACTGTCACCTCGAACCCGATCATAAAAACAGGTCACTTCTTTTCCGTTAACTGGCAAGATGACCTGCGGTGTTCCCTCAGTGTCGGCATAGCCTTCTCGGTTGGTGACCTCCCTGGATGGAACTGCTGCCTGAGGGATGGGAGTTGCCCTGGACGGTGGTGTGAAAGGGACAGGAAGCTAAGAAGCGGCAGGCTCCCCACATCATAACACACACGTTTGTTAGCACCGGCACTCTGAAGTGTTATGCCCCTCGAGACGATGATATTCACACCGGGGGGCGACGAAAATACTGTTGCGACGGGGTGAGACGTCTGTTGAGTGCGCCGTCGATTGCCCTGAATTTCGGAGACCAGTGAACACGCTGCTTAGGAGGAGGGACCCATGCTGGTGATGTGGTGGGTGACAAGATCCCTGGGTGCTGTATAGCTGCTGCTTGGAATGCCCATCACTATAATATCTAGTGGGGGCCCGTGGCACCTTTGTTGGGGCTCAGCTATGGTGGGTAACCCAGGGGATGGGCATTCATAAGGGAGTGGGTGCTTATGCTGCTTTTTGGTGACCTGATCCCTACTTGGAGTGCCATTAAAATTCGGCAGGACGGCCTTTACCAACTGTTGCATCCCATATGGCCTGGCACTTCTCTGCCATAACTGCATGCTGATGTGAAGTCAGTAGAAGAGCTGCCCGTCGAAGCCAAGTTGGTAAACTGCTGTGAAGGTCCTTCGGAGCAGGCCTTCCACATCTCCAATCTCACAAGGGTAGTCACGAGTTTCCCTTTCAAGATGCCATCTCGATTGCCCGATAATAATCCAGGGGTGATGTCCAGGTGTCATCCGGGGGTGAGCAAGCATGTCAAAAAACCGTTCTGGTGTACATGTCCCCGAAACCCTTTTTCCTCATTTTTGCCTTAAACTCATGCCCTATGGTAATATCCCTTTAAAATGGGCCCCAAGAGCACCCTCTGCGCATACCCACGAGCTCTCCCTAGCCATACGAATAAAGCATGTTGTAGCAGGGCGTGTCAGCATCTCGATGGTAGCAAACCACGATTCCACCTCTCTTACGTTTTAGCGCATGTGACACTGGGGTTTCTCCATAAAACACGGGTATTCATCACGGCCATACAGTGCTGGAGGCATTACGTGATGATCTGGAGGGCGGAAGCTAACAGGAGACACATTGTGAAGATTTCGGGCAGGATGCTGAGGGTGTGGTGCTGACACATCTCTTTGTAACAATGGTGGACACAGGCTGCATAGGGGCATCTCTAGTGGTGCTAGGTGTTGTGGCTCTTCAATAGATGGTGCAGAGTGGTGGTCTCGTTGAGTGGTGTTTGGTGCGATGACTGGGTTCGTGTAAGGCTGCATTCTCTTCCTCCAGCACAGCCACAGAGCCAAGACACACTGGAGCTGAGCAGTTAATTCAGACATACTCGGCACAATGGTTGCTGAATCCTGAAGTACTCCCGGAGGTTGCATCTCAAGCCATCCTGGAGAGGTGTGTCTACAGCTGGAGCCTCTTCCCTGACGTGGTCTCAGAGTCCATGTGAGAAGAGTCTGTTGCATAAGCGATCCTGTGGGGGTGCTCCACGTGAGCTTTGACGTTGAGATGGCTTGTGCTTCCCCATTAAGCGTACCGACCTACGCACATCCTCACTTGTGGCACTTGGAAGCAGAGTAGTTCGTCGCCGGGGCTTTCGTCGCACCTCATATGCCAACAAGCATGGAACACTACTTAACCGTCACTGCATGCACCACCGTCACAAGAGAACAGATCCTTACAACCAGGAGAAGACACACTTGACTATGTACAGATCCACTTCTATTAATATCCTAGCTACAAGTTATACTCACATACCAATGTTAAGGTTCACTTCATGGGCTCCTGCATCATATGCTCATCCACATACACGGAACAATCTCATCTAACCAGAGTTCAAGGTCGTGAAGTCTCGTCCTCTCGCAGGAGGTCTGGCAATTTATCTGTAAACAAATAATACCGGTAGACATGCTTTTCGAAGTAGAATACAACTCAATATAAGAAGAGTATGGGGTTCAGGATGCTGGAGTACCTTCTTTAAACACAATTATAGATATATACAAAATTATTATTTTTTTTTTTATATCAAACCAGAATATCTAAATCCACTAATAATACACAAAAACAGGATTCAAATTACAATGTACTCATTTGATGTTCGTATGAAGCATCAGTATAATGACAAATTGTATATTTAAACAATGTCTAAAGTACATAATATTTCATATAACACAGAACGAAAGTGAAATTCAATCAACATGAGATAAAATCTCCAGCATCGACACCGTCTGCCACCACTGTAGCGTCGTCGTCTGGTCGTGTGTGCCCGACGCGCTATTAATATAATAGTCTACGTTCAAACTGGAAGGTAGCTCTGGCCGCTTGTTTCAACTCGATTTCATTGTAAATATAATTATTTGCTTTGTTTGTAAATATAATTATTGCTTTGGTTATCTTAATTTCAAAAGTTTGACTGGCTGGACTGCAGCATAGGATTATGATACTTAATTACCCGTTATTGATTTATAAATAAAAGTTACATATATATATTTCACTTGTGCACAAGAAAATGAATGCTCTTTAGCTGTTCTTTCCCACTTTCCCCAAAACCCCCACAAAATAGGAGAAAAAATATCTAATGGTTTTTCTAAAATCCGGGGGGGGAAACGGGGGATGTCCCCAGTTGAGCGTGACGGAATCTCGCGCCCTTGAAAAAACCTACCGGGGGGACGACAAAGGCTCTGGGTGGAGTACACGCCGTTAAACCCGATGGCTATATAAAAGGGGGACATTTTAGAAAAAAAATTTTAGTGGAAAAGAATACAAAAATAAATTCAGTAAAAAATGGCAAAAAAAACACCTTCAAAAATATAGGAAAATAATAAAAATAAAAAGAAAAAAAAAAAACGTATACAAGAAAATAAAAAGTGTTGCTTTAAAAAAAAAGAAAATGTAAGGGAATGTTCCAGAGGGAAAGGAAGTTTGGCCCTTTTTGGTGTTTGTATAACCAGACAAATAGATATTTTGATATGTAATTTAAAATCCCGGTGGCCCCAGGGTAATACAGTGTGATTTTCTGTAAAAAGTCAGTCCTTAGTTACAAGTTTCGTTGATGCCAAGCATTTATAATTTATTTAAAATAGTGTAGCCTAAAGGCAGGGAGAATCAACCCCTTTAAAAGTTTTTACCTCAGTTTTTATGGTTGGGACTAGTCGGTTTAAAATGGAAATCAAATAGGATTTTAATTAGGAGAGATTTTGTTCAATCCCATTAGGCTTAAATTAAGTTTATGCCTTTTTAAACATGAGATGAAAGGAACCCAATCAATGAGGAATTTTTTTTAAAAAATTTCACCCTTTTTTCCTCAGAATTTTTAAAAAATTTAAGTGTTTTTTAAAAACAAATTTTTGAGTGTTCAGAAGCCAAAATAAACAAAGGAAAACACGAAGTTGTATTATTTAAGTTTACCCCTGATTTACCCGGTCTGGCCACTCAGAATAGATTTTCCCCCTTTTGGCCCCGAGCTAAAATGAGTTGACACCCCCGATGTATATAAGTATAAATAGAAAATGGGATATATATACTATATATATTATTTTTAATTTAAAAAATAGATATAATATATATATATATATATTATATATTTTAAAATATATAATAAAATGAAAGATTAAATAAGAGAAAGAAGATATAAGATATATAATTATAAAAAGATAAATAAGATAATAATATATAAAGAAAAATTATAAAAAATAGAAAAATATATATTTATTATTTTTAGAAAAAATTTTTAAAATATAGAATTATATATAAAATAAAATAAAATATGAAACTTATATATATATAGAAAAATTAATATAAAAAGTATAAAATAACAAAATAATTAATATAGAATAAATAAAATTATAAGATATATATATAAAATAATATATATGATAAAATGGTTATATTAGAAGAATTAATAATATATATAAAATAATATATAATATATATAAAGATATATATAATATATATTATACATTTTTAATTATATAGGTATTACTAAATATTAATATATATATATAAAAAAAGATAATAATATTTTAAATATAATATATAAAAAGATTAAATATATATAATAATATATAGAATATATAATATGATAATAAAATTTATATATATTATAAAATATAACATATTTGTATTTTTATAAATATATATATATACGGATATTAATTATATTTTTAATTAACAATTTATATATAATATAAAAAATTATAAATATTAATTTTATAAAATATATAATTTTATTATATATATATATATTTATTTTTATATTTTAAAACTATATATTATATAGAATTTATTTATATTATAATATTATATATAAAAATTTTAAATATATAAAATATATTTTAAATATACAATATTACGTGGAACGTGGATACGGGGGGGGGAAAGTTCGAATTCAGAAAAATCCTTGTTCTCAAATGTTATAAGTGATTACTAAAATTTTAAAGAATAACATATAAGAAAACATCAAATTAAATTTAATTTTTACCAAAAAATAGAATATAATACAGAGAAAGACACATTTTCTAACAACAAGTATTTAACACTTAATATAATGATCAGACTCAGAATTATTTCAACTCGCGAAAATCATTTTTTCCCGAGCCTCCTAGGTTTCCCTTGTTTGTGAGTTTTTTAAACTCATAAATGGCAGGGACCTTATTTTCGCCCCTGGAGTGAGAAGCCTTAGCTTCTAAAAAAACAATTTTCACAAAATGAGTATTACTCTTTTTAAAAAAGGGCACCCTGTTTTAAAATTTTGATATCGGCGACGCTGTAAACATATCGCTTGCTGGGAAAGCAAGAAATTTGATTTTAGCACCCCGGTTTGTACTTCTTTAAACATTGGAACAATATTCTCCAGGGATTATGTTTTTTTCCCTTTATACCCCTCGATTTTTTTGTGGTATAGGTTTCCTTTCAGCCCCTTTTGAAAAATTTTGTGGGAAAATTTAACAGGAAAAAGTAAAAGGTGAGCCCAACAAAGGGATCAAAAAAGGAAAAACCCTGACAGATTCTCTTCTATTTTAAACTTATCCTTTATATTTATTTTTAACTAAAACTATCTGTCCCCCCCTGACACACGAGCCCAAAAGCCCTTTCCGTGGGTAAATTAGTATGTTAGATCTAAGTGTTATTGATGTATACGATTTTTATGGGAATGATTCTACTAGTCCGGCTGTTTCTGATCCCGCCCCCTTTATGAAACCCCCCCTTTTGCTAAACTCTTTTAAAACTTTTATCATATCAAAACTTTTTGGGTGTTTATACGGATTTAAGCAAAATTTAACACAGAAGTTTTATAACGCTTTATTTCCTCACGTCGTAAAGCCCTGATTGTCTATTACGACTTTCCTTAAAACAAATTGCACGGGTGGGGTAGAGATTGCAAAATAAATGACATCATTTTGAATTTTTTTAAGTTCAGGTCACTCTGCCCCCCAAAGAAATGCGAGAAATCCCCGTTTCAGGAAAAGTGATGGTTCAGTTCCTTTTTAAATTTTGGGGGTTTTGGGAGTTTGATTGGGCCTTTAAGTAAAGAATTTAATGAATACCTAAATATTGGGGCGAACAATCAAAGACCTTTTCAACTTTTTTTCTAGGGTGGATCTCCATGGTGAGGAATATACAATATTTTTTCCAATTTTCTGATCTCTGATTTAGGTATGTTTTTGTACCTTACATTAATTTTTAAAGACGTAATTTTAGAAAATTTCCGGTTTAGGTGAATTTACTTTGGATTTTGTAACTTGTTTAGAAATTTAGTTTTTGGGGTCTTATATAGAATGGCAACCCATTATAGTGACCTTTAGGGTTCATTAAATTTTTGAATTTTATTTTAAAAACAATTTATCTTAAACGAATTTCCTTTTATATCTTTGTTTTTCGGAATTCGGGTTTAATTATTTTCCAAATAAGGAAAGTCCCTTTTGTTCTAATATTTATTAATTTCGTCAAAAAGTTTTTATAGGAGGCGACAAACCACCTCTGTCATTTAAATTGGGCCCCAATTTTACCAACCTTCCGTTTTGGAGCAATCAGGCAAATTCTTCTCTGATATAATTTTTTATGGTCATATGTTTCAGTTTGTTTCCAATAATAGACCTACTTCCATCAAATTGGGAATTTTAGTTTTTAAGGGGCCCTTTTTTCAAATTTCCCTTGAAGGCATAAACCCTTTCAGATAATTTTATCTGAGAAGAAATTGATAAATCCACCAAAAATTCCCGCAAGGCAAAAATTTTTGGAAATCCTTCAGTCCCATCGAGTTTTTCCTTTCCCGTAAGGGTTTTCAAAGTTGTATGGACCCCCCCCCTACATCAGTTCATGCATTTTTTTCCGAGCAGAGGTTTGTTTTGCACTAATCTAAAAATGCTAGTGTCTGTATGGTTTTGGACTTTTCTTCTTTTAAACCCTTTAGGGGTATGATTGCAATGTGGCTTTTTTCCCCAAACCTTTGCCCCAATGCATGGCAAGTTTCTGATTTATTTTTAAACTTCCTTTGGGGTTTTTGAGCTTATTGTTCAGACTTTTTTTGAAAACATATATTTACATTTGTTTTCTCAAATTTCACCCCTTGGGAAATTTTAATTCATCCTGTGAGTATTTTTTCCCTTTGTAAACATTTTCTATGCCATTGGGGGAGTTTTTTATTGCACGAAGAAAAATTTTTTCTTGAAAACCGAGCTTATGACCAGTTAAGATAAGAAGCACAATTTTTTTTTCTTATTTTAAATTTTCCCTTTTTATTCAATTTCCTAAACTTCTAAAATTTCACTAGTTTAGATTTCCCTTACATGAGACATTTTTTTTTATAGTCCTTCACATTTTTTTAAATTCTTTTTTTTGGGTTTTTGGGAGCAAAAAAAACTGTTTGTTTAGGGTTTTTCAGTTTCCTTAGTAATATATCCCTAACCCAAAACGGGATTTTGCTTTCTTGGTTTTCCCCTTTTAAAAAATTGCAAAACTGAAAAAAATATAGGCTTTTGGGAAATTGCCTTCTGCAAAAATTGTTGCCCAAATTTCCCGCAGTTGTGGCAATCGAAAAGTTTTTTTGTTTTCTTGGTTTCTAGAGCTTTTAAATGAATCCAACTTGTAATTATTTAATCTTGAGAAAAATGGAGAATTTGCAAGACATTTTTCTGATTTCCTTTTTTTCCTGGCCCCAAATTTGAGCCTTTTGATATAAAGGGGGACGCATTTTTCCCCTAAAAAATCCTCAAGTTCTTTTATGGTGCTTATACCCGTTTTGGATATGCCATAAATTTCCCGTACTTCTTTTGCTTCCAGAGGGAAACTGTTCTAAGTATTAAAAAGTTTTCATAGGAGTGCAATAATTTCGCACCTTGAAGAAACTGTCTGAAAAATCTATGAATTCAAAGGTTTCCATCAAATGGTTAAAATATAGGGCTTTGTAGTTTTTAACGAATGAGTCCATTTTTTTTATAAAATTTGGATTGACATATTTAAGGGGGTTCCCTGCTTACAGAATTTACAAATTTCCTGTATTTGTTTCCCTATGTGGCGTTGTGCGGGGGGATATTTCGGAATCACAGGGTTTTCGAACTTTAAAACCCCTTTTAACTTTTAAAATTTTATTATCATAAGAACTTACACTACCCTTGGAATCCAAGCCCCTTTCCCTTTTTTGCTATTTAAAACCCGCAGAGCCCCCCTTTTCATTAATAATTAACGCATTCCTTTATACTCTGGTTCCCTTTTCTTTTCAGTGCCACTCTCTTTTTCAGGCTTTTTTTTTCCTTTCAGGCCCTCCTCTTTCTTAAAAGGGCCCTTGTTTTTTTTCAATGCTTTCCCTTTAGTTTCGAGCTCTTTCTTTTCATTGGGTATATTTGTTAGTTTATACTTTCAACAACAGACTTATAATCCGACTTTTATCACTTTTCAACTTGGTTTGGTTTTCGTGGTTTAACCCACCTTAAAACTTTTCTTATATTCAAGGACAGCAATTTCATTTTTCCCTTATCTTAAGCAATTTGGTGCCCCTCAAAATTTTGTTTTTTATGAAGACCCTGCTTTTTCAGCAATAGTTTTCCCTTTTAATAGTATAGAATGTTAAATGACAAGAAATATGGGTTTTTTTGATTTCTTCTTTGGAAAAGCCCATTTTAATTTTCCTCAATCTTTTAGCTTGATCCTAAGTTTTAGTAATTTCTTACACCCTTCCCATCCCTTTTGCAAAAAGAAAAAGGCTTCTTGGTTAGCGGAGATACTTTCGTCCATTTTCGCATTTCCCCCCAAAAAATGGGTGCTCTTTTTGCTTTTTCCCCACAGCATTCTTGAGGCCCCTTTTCCTTTGCCTTTGGCGGACATTTTTGGAGACTTTCTCGCTATCTTAATCAGCCCCATAGTGTACAGGTCAGAGAAAAATGAAGGGGCTTTAGGGCACTTTGCACAGCTTCGTCGTTTTGAAATGTTACGGCACAGCTTTTAAATGCCAAAAAATTTTCGTAATGGGGGAAAAGTAGGTTTACTGGGTTGGAAAGTTTGAATCAGTAAAAAATCCCTTTGTTCTCAAAATGTTATAAACGATTCAGAAATTGCAAAAAAAAAATATAAAAAAACTAAAAAAAAATTTAAATTTGTTTCAAAAGAAAAAATATAATAAGAGAAAGTCAAATTTTATAACTAACAAATATTTTAAAATTTAAAATTAAAAAAAATTTAGCATTAAACATAGAATACAAAATTTTTAAATACCCAAAAACAGATTCCGAGCCCTTTGGTTCCTTTTAAAAAGGGGGCCCGGGACCTTATGTTCGTACCTGGATGGAAAAAGCCTTTTGTTCTAAGTAAAAAGAAGTTCGACAAAAAAAGTTTATCCATTTATAAACAGCGGCCTACGGAAGTTTTCCTCAGGACCCGTCTCCGTTCTGCGGTCCCCGTTCCCCCCCAAGTCTGCCCCTCTCCTGTCCAGTTCCTCAAAGGGGGTACGATTTGAAAATTTTTCCTTTTCCCTAATATATTTGTGACAAAGATAACTTTAAATGAAGTATAATTATTTTTTAATCAAGTCTTCTTTTTTTCGGTGAATTACAAATAAAAAAACGAGATGTGAGAGAGTAAATATAAGGGTTTTTGGTCGTGTTCCATAAAATCTAAAAGAAGTAAAATGATAAAATTTTTCTGAAATACTTTTAATTTGCCCCTTTAAAACTGTTGGTTTTGAACATAATTTGGTTTTGCTTAAAAAACTATACGCTGACTCCTTCGCGATAGGGCAAGTAAGAAAATGGGATGTTAGGATTTAAAGGGGTAACCGAGTTTTTATAAGCTCTCTAAAGTTTTGGCCCTTTTCGAAAATAAACAGGTTAAATTTTTTGGGTCATTACAATAATATAGAAAAATATACTTTTAATATAACATATTAAAAAATATATATATAAAAATACAAATTTTATAAATATATATAAATATATTTTTTAATATATAATATATATATGATATATAATATATTTATATAATATATATAATGTACTATTATAAAATTTTTATTATATATATATATATAAATATATATATATATATATAATAAAATATATGCTATATTAATGTATAAAATTATGGGGATATATATACTGATAAATACATATTATATACTATAAAATTAAATTACTATTTATATTATTATATTTAAACAAAAAATACAATATATATAAATATTTTAAAAATTATATTTTATATATATATATATATATTATTTTTATAATAAATATAACACAAAAAAAATTTATAATTAAAAATATACTACTATATATACTAATATACTATATTTTATTATTTTTAAATATATATATATATAAATATATAACTATATACATATATAATAAATTTTAAATATAATATTTAAAAATTTATAATATATATATATTTAATATATATATATTAAAATTACAATCATATATATAGGCGGGAATGAGGCTTTGGGGTGGGGTGGCTGCCCTCCGGAGGTGAGAAGCCCTGTTAGCGGACGATCGGTATAGGGGGAAAACCTCTATGTGGGGCCGCAGGAGGGTGAGCCTGCCATTAGTGACTTCAGCCCCGGTAGTTGAGGTGTACCAGTTGATGAGGTATTATGGTTTTGGACTGAAGCATGCTTTTGGGCTTCATCTCTGAGATGTAAATTGATGTGAAAGAGGCTTTTACGAAAGTCGCATCGTGGGGGACAATTCCCCCCGACGAATATTCCATTTTGGGGTGATTCAAGAAGTATCCAGTTGACGAGGGGCTATGGATTTGTGGGCCCCCCATGGTCAGGAGCGATCCCAGCAGCGAAAATAGCCCCCTCCGGGGATTTTGCTAAGTCCCAGAAAAGGGGTTTCTGGCCCCGGACCAGGTCAACCGCATGTGGAAGGGTACAGCGAAGGGGTAAAAAAGGCCAAGGAGATCACCTTTTTGTTAGCACGCGTGGAGGATCCAGAACTGCGGGGTTACGGAGTGCGAGTTTGTGCACTAACCCCGGCCCCACCCCTCCAGTGCCCCCCTAAGCGTTTCACCTGGAAGACAAGAGAGGGGGAGTGTGGCCAGGGGGTTCCCATGGAGTCTTGACCAATCCAGAACCAAAAACCGAGGACCCAGTTGCTCTGTGGGACTCTTAAAGGGAACACTTGAAGAGTCAGGAGTCTTTTGGAATGTTCAAGGAATTTTCGAGGGGGGTTGGGGGCCATTCTTGGTAAACGACCTTCACCCGCCACCCAAACCCCGAGAAAGCTGAAACCTAAACCCCCCCCACAGAAGACGCAGTCCCAAACAGCGGATGGACGGGTATCTCAATCAATTGGGGTTCGTGAAATTGGGCTGGTATTTTGAGCATTTTTCAGGGAAAAACCCCCAACAAAGTCCCCCAAAAAAATGGTGGACCCACCCCTCAGCGAGGAACCTTGTACCCCAACAGAGGTTAGGATGGGAATTCCAAGCTGAAGATGGGAAAACGCAGGATATGGATATTCCTGGAAAGTAAAGGTAGGGGGAACCATGGCCGGGGCCTGCATTTCAGTCTGACTGCCATTGGCGGTTTTTTGGGACCATTCCCCCCGACCTGCTGAGGGGGGGTCATCCCTCTCGGAAAGGGAAAAGGGGGTCGTTGGGGAAAGTGAACTACCCAGCTTACATGCTTGCACACAAGCAAAGTTTCACCCACATTTTTCTGAAAAAGTCGCATCCCCCTAGAGGGATCAGAGACCGGAGCACTCTGGTTTACTCCCGGCAAGTCCCCCGGTAATTTTGGGAAGCCCCGGGGTTGGTGGGTTTTGCAACCTACATGACCCAAAAAGGTTGACGGTGCATCGGGGGGGAAGTAGGGGAAAATGAGATCAGGGGAATTCGCAAGATTATTTTGGGTAATAGCAACCTTTATACTTCTGTAAAATTGGGGGGGGGGTCTGTTATTTTCCCCGTTTTAAAAGGGGGAGGCAAAGGGTGGCCCCTGCCCACACTTTCAAACTTTTATGGGTGGAAATGGGCAGAGTATAGCCCAAAATCAGTGGGAGCAAAAAAAAGGCAATAAGGTTTAGCCTTTATTGCTGATGAGTTTTCATCCCATTGAGTCCCTTGGACATGGTGGCAGATTATGCATTTGCAATGAGGGGAAACCCCTTTGGCTAGAGGTCTCCCGGACCAAAAACCAAGTTGGATTTGGGGGCACCCCCCCCAAGGGGGGCCCTTGGGAAAAGAAAAAAAACCCCCCCTGGGGGGGGTTTTTTTTTTAAACCCCTTTAAAAGCCCCTCCCCCACCAAAAGGGGGAAGGGGAAACGCATTACAATAAAAACCCCCGGTGGAAAACCCCGGGGAATTTCCCAAAAATTTTCTTTTCCGGGGGGGGGGTTTTTTTCCCCAAATTGGGGGAAAATTTTTCCCCTGAACAGGGCGGTATTTGGGGGAGATTTAAAAAACCTAAGCTGAAAAAGTTTCCCCCCCTTTTGCCGGGAAACGTCCCACATTAAAGGGCTTTTCAAGAGGGGAAGTTTGGGTTAAAATTTCCTGGAAGAAAGGGTTGGGGGGTGGGGGGAAACCCATTCATTGATCCATTTTGGGGCGGGGTTGAATTTACGAAATTTTTCCCTTTTCCTGGGGGGGGGCTGGTGGGACCAGAATCAGGAAAGGCGGCCCCCCAATTTCGGAACAGAGTAAGGCCGGGGTTGGGGGCCCCGGCAAGGGGCCCCTCGGGGGGGAAGCAGAGTGGAGCTTTTGGGCCCCTTACCCCGGGGAAAGAATTTTATTTAATGGGGGAAACCCTGGGGAAATTCTCCCAAAAATTAAAATTTTTTAAACCCTTTAATCCTAAAGGGGGGGGGTTTTAATTTTTTTTAAAAAGGGGAGGAAGGTTTGGGAAAAATATTTATAATATTGGGAAAAAAAGACATTCCCAAAAATTTAAATTCTTGGGAACAAAATTTTACTTAATTTTATAATAAAATTTAAATAATTTTAAAAAGAAAATTATTTTTAAAAAATTTAAATTAATTAAAACTTAAAAATTTACCCTTAAAATATATTTACAAACTTAATAAATATTGTTTTATCTTAATATCTTTAACATATCTATTGATTATTTAATATAATGAAAAAAAGTAATATAATTTTACTAAAAATTATATTATTTAATATTAATATTTTAATATAAAATTAGATAAACTATATATATAATATATATAAAAATTTATATATATTTTATAAAACTTATTAAAATTTAATACTATAATATAAATACTTTATATTAATATAATAAACTATATTTTTATACAATTTTTAATTTATACAATATATTAAAAAACGTATATATAAATAAGTTTATAATAATTAATAATATATAATTATATATACTATATATTAAAAATAACATACAAATTTTATATTTTTTAATAGGAAAAAACATAGTGAATATAAATATATATAATACCTAAATTTAAATCCCCAAAATTGTACTAAATAAATAAATATATAAATATAGTATATATTATATTAAATATAAAAAAAATAAAAATATAATAATATAAGATTTAGAAAAAAAAAATTTATAATATAATTATTTTAATAAAATATTTTAATAATAATAAAAAAAAATAAAATAATATATTAATAAAATATAAAAAAATAATTATAATTATAGAAATATGAATAAAAAAAATGGGACAAAATAAAAAAAGGGGAAAAAAGAAAAACTAGATAAAAACAAAAATTAAAATGAATAAATAAAAAGAGGGGAAAGGGGGGAAAAGAAAAAAGATAATAAGATAATATAGAAATAGATAAAATTTTAGGATTTTAACATAAATAATTTTAATAAAGATTTAATGATAACAAAAATACCAATATATAAAATATATATATATATAAATATATTAATTATAAAAAATAAAAGAATATCCAAAATAGGAAAAGTTAAAAGAAAAATTTAAATTTATAGATTAGAATATCAAAAAAAAGGGATAATAATTATAAACATAATATATAAAATATATTAAAAAGAATATAAATATTCAATTAAAAAAATAAATTATAATATTAAAGTTTAAAATATATATTATAAAATAAGTAAATATATATAGAAAAATTTAATTATTATAATATAATAATTTTAATATATATATAATATAATTTTTATATAAATAAAAATTATTTACTATCTAATTAAATATACTCTTCAAAATACTGATATTAATTATAAGATAAGGGTAGAAAAATATATAATATATAAAATATTATTATATATTATATTTATTGATATCAAATATTAAGAATATAATATATATATATAATATAATAATATATAAAAAAAAATATAAAAATAGGGGATCTAATATTATTCTATAATATAATAATAAAAGTATATTAATCTAAAATTTATAGATATTTATTATAATAGGTTAAATAAGAAATTATAAAAATATAAAAAATAAGAAATATTAAAAATATAAAAATAATTAAAATAAAATAATATAAAATAAAGTATTTATATGATTTATTTTTAATTTTACTT
Organism: Penaeus monodon; assembly: GCF_015228065.2. Classification (NCBI taxonomy): domain Eukaryota; kingdom Metazoa; phylum Arthropoda; class Malacostraca; order Decapoda; family Penaeidae; genus Penaeus; species Penaeus monodon. The sequence continues at coordinate 47,310 of NW_023660285.1, read as the reverse complement.
TAATATGTTATTTAACTATAAGATATAAATTTATAGATAAAAATATAAATAAATATATTAAAATATAAAAATATAATATTAAATATAGAAAGATATATTATATATTAAAATTTATTTTTTATTTTTTTTTTTTTTTTTTTTTTTTTTTTTTTTTTTTTTTTTTTTTTTTTATTTTTTTTGATTTTTAAAATAAAAGATAATTTATAAGGAAAATATAGAATATTAAATATTTATATAATAAAATTATTATAATATATATAAAAATTAAAATATATAAAAAATATCTTATTATATATAAATATATTATATTTTAAATAATATATATATATATAATATATACATTATATACTTAATATATATATATATATATATAATAGATAATAATAGTTAAATATAGTAATATATATAATATAAAACAAAAATTATAATAAAAAAATTATAAATAATAAATATATTATATATATAAATTTATATAATATATATTTATAATATAATATATTATATAAATACATTTTTAAAGTTTTAAAATAGATATATAAAAGTATTAAAAAAAAAATATATATATATATATAATAATATTATATATAATATATATAAAAATAAATATAATATAATATAATATATAATTAATAAAATATAAATAATATATATTAATATATTATATATAGTAATAATATAGTTAATATATATAAATATACATATATATTTTATATATTTTAATTTGGTATATATAAGTAATTATTTTAAAAATTTCTATAAAATATAATATTTTTATATATTATATAATTATTTATGAGTATATTTTTAATATATATAGTATAGTATATATGAAAGATTATATATATATATATATTTTAAAATATATAATATAAAATATATATTTTATATTTGTTATATATATATTAAGATATATATATCAATAAAATATATATATATTAAAAATTATATATATATAATATTTTATATAGTATATAGTATAAAGTAAGTATTTAAAGTAAAAAAAATATAATATAAAATTAAATAATATATATAATATTTTAAAATAATATATATATAATATAATTATATATAATATAATAAATTTAGTATATATATGCAATAATACTATATAAAATAAAATATATAAAATTTTATAAATGATAATTTTATATTTTTATACAAATATAGATAATAATTATTTTTAATATTATATAAATTTATTTAATATATATATATATATATATAACCATATAGTTTTAACAAATAAAATTTTAAATATATAATAATAATATTATATATATATAATATAAAATATATTTTAATATATATATTTTTTTAAATATATAATAAATCATATATATAAATATACTATAAATATAATATATTTTATATATATATTATAGTTTTTAATGAATTAGTGAAATAATTATATAGTATTATAGTATGAGTATATATATAGCATATAGTGTAATATATATATAAAGATATTTATGACAAGTATTACTAGAAATTAGTTTTTAATAGATATATATAATATTTATAATATTATAATATAGAAAATAATACCTAAGATATATATACTATAAGAATATAAAAATATTACAAAATTCAAATAAATATAACTATAGTATAATATTTTAAATTAGATATAGACAATATTTAATTAGATAATATAGTATAGGCCAAAAGTTTTATGATTAAATGTAGTATATAGGCCTTTAGAATATGAAGGATAAATGATATATACAGAAATAAAATATATATAAAATTTTTATTTTATATATATAAATATATATAAATTAAGTAAAATAGTATTTTTAGTAAAATATGTATTATATAGTTTTAATAAGTATAGATAGTGATAATAGTAAAATTTATATAAATAATATATATAAAATTATATAAATAAATTATTATAAAAAGTTTTATTATAATAATATATATAATAATATATAAAAAATATTATATATATATATAATATATATAATTATCAGTATATATATAGTAAAATATTCATCATAAAAGGGGTAACGCGACGGGGCGTTTGGACGATATTTTTCCCTTCCAGCACGGGGACCCTTGAGGCGGGGACCCAGGCGGCACGGCCTATCTCAGCCTCGCGAAGGTCTCTTTTGACTGCCTAAGCCAGTTTCCCCGGGGTCGCCCCACGGGGCCTCCCCCACCCGGTAGAAAAAATTTCGTAATTTAAGCCCTCCCCCGCAAGATGGATCGAGGAAGGGTTTCCCCCAACAGGCCCCAAAGTCCTGAATTTGGTTTTGGTCCGGGGAAAACCTTAGGCTAAGGGTTCCCCTCTTTGCAAAGCGAAAGCTGCCACCAGTGACCCCCAAGGAAGATGGATAGCAAATCTCAGCAAAATCAAGGTTTAGCCTTTTTGCCAGGTTGTCCACACTGACTTGGCAGTGCTTGCCCCTTACCAGCCCTACAAGTGGTGAAAAGTGTGGGTGCAAGGGAAGCCTTTCCTCACCCCCATTTTAAAAAGGGAAGAAGTAGACAGACCCCCCCACCTTTTCAGAAGTATAAAGGGGTTGTTTAGGCCAATATCTGTGACGGAATTCCCTGAGTTGGATCTCCATGCGATTCCCCATTTCACGAGTCAAAGCCTTTTGGGTCAATGTAGGTTTCAAAACAACCAGACCCAAATCACGATGGGTTCCCAAATTTTCGAAGGACTTTCCGGAGTAAAAACCCGATGCTCCCGGGCTTGATGCTCATAGGGGGAGAGATCTGTTTCAGAAGAATGTGGGTGAAATTTTTTGGTGGCGGCGTGTAAGCTACGGGAGTTGTACATTTCCCAAAAATCCCCTTCCCTTCCAGAGAGGAGACCCCCCCCTAGCGGAGGGGGAAAGGTACCGATGCCAGATGGCAGTAGGACTGTATGAGGCCCCGAGCCATGGTTCACCCTACTTTGCAGTCAGCAGGAAAACAAATGCGAGCTTTCCCACTCTTCAGCTTTGGGAAATGCATCCCAACCCCGTTGGGGACAAGGTTCCCGGATGGGGGGTCCAGCACAGTATTGGACATGCTTGGAGGGTTTTCCTGGACAACTGCTCAAAACTCAGCCAATGTTCAGAACTCCCAAGTGATTGAGTATCCGTATCCCTGATTGGAACCCGTCTTCTGTGAGGAGGGGTTAGGTTTCAGCTTTTTGGGCTTTGGAGGCAAGGTGAAGGCGTTACCAAGAAAAAGGCCCTCAAACCCCTCAGCAAGATTTCCGATGAACGTTCAAGGACCCCAGGCTCAAGTGTACGCGCTTTAAGAGGCCCCCAGAGAACGGGTCCCCGGGTTCGAGTTTTGAATTTGGGCAGAACTGCCCGGTAACCATGGGCACATCCTCCTTCTTGTTGTCCAGGTGAAACAGTTTGGGGGCATGGGGGAGGGGCTATTTTAGGCCACAGAACCGGCACTCCGGTAAAATGCGTTCTGGGGTTCCACGCGTGTAAAAGAAAGTGGTGACTCCTTGGAATTTTAACCATACGCTGTACATGTCCAGCGAGCGGGTTGGGGCGTGGTTTCCAGGAGCCAGGTCCTCATTTTTGGGGGTTTTCAAAGTCCCGGAGAAGGAGGCTATTTCGGCGGGATCAGTCCCGACCATGGGGGCGAAGAATCCTAGCCCGCTGGCAAGTGGAATTCATGAAGACCGAAAAAAGCGAAATCTGTGGGGGGAATTGTCTGCCCCAGAGCGAGTTGGGGAGAAAACCTTTTCACATAAATTTACTACATCAGAGAAATGAAACCAAAAAACATGCTAGTCTCAAAACATAAAACCTCATCAACTGGTATCACCTAACACGAGGGGAAGTCAGGGAGGGTATGGTACACCTGCTCGGCCCGATGTAGAGGTTTCCCCCTTACGTCGTCCGCAACGGGCTTTCACCCGGAGGGCAGCCACCTCAACTCCAATCCCCTCATTTCCGCGTAGTATAATGAATATTATAGATTAAATATAAATTTATAATATATATATATATATAATTATTTTATAAATTATATAATATTATATAATGTAGTAATAGTAAAATATATATATATATATATATTATATAAATATAATATAGTAATGTATGTAGAGTATAGTAGTATATATATAGTATAAAATTGTTGTGGTGTGTATATTTATATATATAAAAATATATATATAATAAAAAAATAATATTAATATATATTATATATAATAGATATAATAGTTAAAAAATATAAATTATATAAGAATAAAATTATTTAGTTATATATATATATAATAACGTATATAATCTAGTAATATAACAGTATAATAGTTTTAATAATCTATAATATATAAAAAAATAAAATATATATATATATATATATAAAATAATAATAGACAATATAAATATAAAATTAAATAATATATAGTACATATAATATATATATAAATTTTATATAATAATAATATATTATATATTTTAATTATATATATGTTATAATAGGAATTATATATAGTATTTTTATTTAATATAATGTAATGCGGGAAATTTTTTTAAAAACCCTGTTTTTTTGCGAAAGGACCAAGTTAGAGAGTTAAAAATTATCGAGTTCCCCCTTTTAAACCCTAAAACCCATTTTGTATTTGTCCCCTAGTCGCGGAGGGGGGTCAGAGCGTATAGTTTTAAGCAAACAATTTATGTTCAAACATAACAAGGTATAATGCGCAATAATAAAGTTTTTCACGAAAGAAAGTTATTATCTTTTTACGTTCTTGAGAGTTTAGGGGAACACGCCCCAAAAACCTTTGTTTTTACTACTCTAATCCAGTATTTGAATTTTGAAATTTCCCCGAAAAAAGAAGACTTGATACTAGAAATTACTTTATTTAAGTTATTTTGTCAAACAATTTGGGAAAAAAAAATTTTTTCAATGTACCCACCTAGGGAGACGGGACGGGGACGTGGCAGATGGGAGGGGAGACGGGGAGACGCGCAGACACGGAGACGAGTCCAGAGGGAACTTTGTAAGGCTCGCTTTTTAAAAAGAGTATAAGATCATTTTGTGAACAAAATTTTACTGTAGAAGCAAAAGGGGTTCTCACAGTCCGGGAGCGAAAATAAGGCCCGGGGCCTTTTACAAGGAACCAAATAGGAGGGCCGGAAATCATGTTTTTCGGTGAGTTGAAAAAATTTAGTTTTTAGATCTGATGTTGTAATGCAATTTCTTATTTTAATTTTAAATACTTTTAGTTATGAATATGTGAACTTTTTCCCTTGTATTAAAGCTACTTTGTAACAAATTTAATTAATTTTATGTTTTTTTTATATTTTTCTTTGCAATTTCGAATAGTTTATAAACTTTGAGAAACAAAGGGGATTTTTTACTAATTCAGAAATTTTCCAACCCAGAATCCTACGTTCCACTCTTTTCAAAAAATTATTTTTGAAAAGAAAGCTGTCCCGAAAAGCAAAACGACGAAAAGTGTGCAACGTGCCGTAAAGCCCGTTCATTGCGCCCCTTACACAGGGACTGATAAGAGAGGGAAAAGCTACAAAATGTCCGCCAAAGGGGGGCAACGGAAAGGGCCGACCTCAGAGAGTGGGTGGGAATAAACAAAGAAGGCACTGTTTTTGGAAGTGCGAAAAAGGGGACGAAGGTATCTCCGCAACCCGAGAAGCCTTTATTTGTTTGCAAAGGGATGGAAAAGGAATGTAAGAAATTAGCTAAGAAACTTAAGGGTCAGCTAAAGTGATGGAAAAAAAAATAGGTGTTTTCCCAAAGAAGAAATCAACGGAACACCATATTTTGCATTTTAGACGTTTATATATTTTAAGAGAACAAAGTAGTTTTAGAAAGAGCAGGACTTCAGATAAAACGAAGATTTTGAGGGCAAACCAAATGCTTAAATGATAAGGAAGAAATAGAATTGCTCCCCGAAATAAGGAAAAATTTGAAAGGTGGGTTTCAAACCCGGCGGAAAAAGCAAAGCCAAGTTAGTAAGAAGTGAAAAGGGCGAAGTATAAGGTCGGTTGTTTAAAGATAATTAAGCAAAATTGAAACAAATGAAAAAGAAAGAGCCCGAAGCTAAGGCAAAAAAGGGTTAGAAAAAAAGGCCTTTAAAAAAAAGAGGAGGGCAAGAAGAGGAAAAGAAACACTAGAGAAAAGAGAGTGGCAAAAGAGGAAAAGGAAAACATAGAGATGAGAAGGAAATGCAGTTTAATTATTAATGAAAAGGGGGAGTCAGTAGGTTAAAATAGCAGAAAAATGGGAAAAGGGCTTTTATTCCAAAAGGGAGGTAAGTTTGATCAAAAATTTAAAGTAAAAAGGGGGAAAGGTTTAGTAAACCCTTTTGATTCCCGGCAATATGGCCCTCATGACAACAGAACGCAAAACGAAGACAAAATCGAAGGTAAATTGTAAATTTATGTAACAGGAGACCCTTCAAATATGTCAAATCCCAAAATTTATGAAAAAATGGACTACGTTAAAAAAAACCCAAACCCCTAGGATATTTAAACCCTTTGAGGTAACTTTTCTTTAATTTAATAGATTTTTCAGACGTTTTGTTCAAAAAAAGGGGCTGAAATTTTGCATTCCCATATGAAAGGTTTAATACTTAGAACAGGTTACCTAGGGGGAAGCAAAGAAAAAAAAAGGGAAATTTTTGAGCATGAAAACCAGAACAGGGGGATAAAGAGCCATGAAAGAATGAGGATTGTTCGGGGAAAAATTTCTAGCCCAGGTATATCAAAAGGCTCAGATGGCCCGGAATAAAAGGAAAACTGTAAAGATTGAAAAATTCTCCCCGTTTTCCCCAAGATGTAAAAAGGTATACTAAATAGGGTTTAGTTAAATTAGAAAACCAAGATAACAGAGAAAATTGTTACGAAATTGCCCCAAAAAACATGCAGGAAAGGGCGAAAAATACTGGGAGAAGGGAAGGGATCCAAGTATAGTATTTTTTAGACTTAGCAGATTATTAAAGGGAAGCCCAAAAAAAGCCAAACATCCCGTTTTGGTAGGAATATTAGTGAAGGTAAAAAAGAAAAACTAAGACAAGACAAATATTTTTACCAAAAAAAAAGAAAAAAAAAGTTAAGAAAAATGGTGAAAGGGATATGAAAATAAAATTCACATTTTAAGGGAAATCATAACTGGGGAATTATGGGAAGTTTAAGGATTGAAAAAAAGGAAATTTAAAATTAATAAGAAAAAAAAAATTGGGGCTTCTTTGCTTAAGAGTTGGTATAATAGCCTGGTTTAAAGAAAAAAAATTTGTTTTTCAGTGCAATAAAGAAAAACCCCAAAAAGATATGAGAGAAAGTTAAAAAGCTAAACAGAATACACCGGATGGAATTAAATTCAAGGGCTGAATTAGAGAAAACAAAAAAGGAAAAAATGATGTTACAAAAGAAGCTGAAAAACATGAAACCAAAAACCAAGGAAGTTATAAAAAAAAGCAGAATCTTGCAGAGCAAAAGGGAAAGGGCAAAAACCAATTTTGCAATCATACCAGAAGGTTAAAAAAGGAAAAAATGACAAAACCACAGACCCAAAATTTTAGTCTAGGGCAATAAACCATTGCTAGAGAAACTAAAAGCATGAACTAGAAAGTAAGGGGAAAAGGGGCATACAAATCGAAACCTTACCGGGGGAAAGGAAAGTAAACTCGAGGTACTGAAGGATTCCAAAAATTTGTGCAAAGGAAATATTTTGGGGGGTTTTCAAATGTCATTTCAGGATAAAATAAATATCTGCAAAGGGTTTTTGCCCAAAGGAAGATGTTTGGGAAAGGCCAAATTTTAAAAAATTAGGTTCCCAATTTGAGGGAAGTAGGTATATTAAAGGAAACAATAAAACCGAAGATTAGACCAGTAGAAATTATATAGGGAAGAATATTTCTGAGCGCCAAACAAGGAAAGGTTGGGAAATGGGGCCCCAATGAAAGACAGAGATGGATCTTGGCCCCCTATAAAATAGATGAAGAATTAAAAAGTATGAAACAAAAGGGGTTGACAGTTAGTAAGAGAAACTAATTAACTGAAAACCCAGAAAGAAAAATAGATGATAAAGGAAAAAATCAGCAAAATAAGTTGTTTAAGTAAAGTTCAAAATTCAATGAAATCCCAGTGGTCCTTAGAGGAGTTGCATTTATGATGAAAATCCCTAATAAATAGAAAATTTTGCTAAACTAAAATTTTAACATCACAAAGTAAGTTCACCAAAAACCAGGAATTGCTAAAAAATATACGATCCTTTTTGAATAAATTAAAAATAAGGGATACATAGAAAAAAGTACCAAAAACAGAATCAGCAGAAATGATGGAAAAGTTGTATATTCCTCCCCTGGAGAACCACCTAGGAAAACGAAGTTGGAGTAGTCTTTGTTGTTTGTCCAGATATTGGAACATGAAGACATTTACTTTAAGGCCCCAAATTAATACCAAATCCACTAAGATTAGAAAGGAAGCTGTAGCCATCATAAATTCCTGAGAAACGGGGATTTCTCGCATTTCATTGGGGGCAGAGGGGCCCGAACAAAACCCTAAAGTTCAGAATGACTGAAAACCTTTTTTGGTGAAATCTTAGCCCAGCCTGGAATAGGCTTTAAGGAAGTGAAATGACAATCAGGGACTTTTACGACGATGAGTAATGAAAGGATTAGTAAAAATTCTGTGTTGATGATGCTTGAAATCCGTACAACCCCAAAGAAGCTAGATATGATAAAGATTAAAGATTTTATGCAAAAGGGGGAGGATTCAAAAGAGGCGGGACAGTAAACAGCCAGGACGTAGTAGAATAAATTTCCCAAGAGAGATCGAACATAAAATGAAATTTAATCTAGAATACATAATTTACCAGGGAAAAGGGGCCTTTTGGACTCGTTGGCTGGAGACAGTGTTTGATTTAAAAAGTAAATATAAAGGATAAAAAAAATGAAAAGAGGAATACTGTCAATGGTTAGTTCCCTTGTATGACCCCTTAGGATTGGTCTCACCTTTTACTTTGCCTTTTAAATAGCCCTAAAAAGTTGTGAAAAAAGGGGACGAAGGGATGAACCAAAACCCTGAAAAAGAACGGGAATAGGAAATGGATAAAAAACATAGATCCCTGGGAATTTTAAATTCCCAAGATGTTTAAAGAAAGTACAAGCTCAGGAGTTTAAAGTACAATTAATGCTTTGCCGATGCAAGCGATGTGTTTCCCCCGTGCCGTAAGCAAGATTTTTAATACAGGGCCCCGTTATAAAGAGTAAGATCATTTGTGAAATTCGTTTTTCTGAGAAGAAAGGCTTTCACAGTCCCGGAGCGAAAATAAGGGCCCCTGGCCATTTGTGGTATAAAACCAAAAACAAGGAACCAATAGGAGGGGGTGGAAATCGATTTCGGCGAGTAAATAATATGTAGATTTTTCATTATATTAAGGTAAAACTGTTAGTTTTGAATTTGTGAACATTCCTGATTAAAATTTATCTTTTGGAACTAATTTAAATTTTAATTGTATGTTTTTTAATGTTTTTTTGTAATTTAGTAATCAGTTTTAGCATTGGAGAAAAAAAGGGATGTTTTCTGAATTAGAAACTTTCAAACCAAAACCTAGTTCCCCAGATATATAGTATTATATATATATATAAGATTATAATATATAAATTGATATATATAAATACTATAAATATTAGATAGATATAGTTTAAAAAAAAAATAAAATATTATATATATAAATATATAAATTAAAAAATTAAATTATAAAAAATTATAAATATATACATATATCTATACAACATTACAAATAATATTTTAAAATATTTTAAATATAATTTTTTATATTAATATCTAAAATAATAAATTTTATATATATTTTATAAATAAATAAATAAAATATATAATAATTTTATACCGTAAACTATATAAACATAATAAAAAAGCATATTGAAAAATAATATATATATTAATAAATTTAATATATATATATATAATTAATATATTATATTATAAATTAAAGGAATTATATTATTAAAATATATAATATAATTTTATATATAATTATTATATAATTAAAGGGTTTAGTGAGAAAATATAATTTTTTAGAAGTATATATAGTATAAAATTTTATATCAATAGTATATAAGTATTATTATTTATAAAATATATTATATATATATATATATAATTAATTATAATAAAAATGCACATAAAAGAAATATAAAACCCACTTATGTATATAGTATATATATTATAAAATAAATTATAATTTAATAAAATATATTATTATATAGCATAATAATGTTAAAGGGGAATTTTTTCATAAAATATATATATATATATAATATTATAATATATAAAACATAAAATATTTATAATATTATAAAATTTTAAAATTTAAAATAAAATTATAGATTAAAAAATATTAAATTTTTTAAATATTATATATATATATATATATAAATAATTAATATATAAAAGTAATATTAAATTTTATAATATATATATTAAATTAATATATATATAATAATAATATTAAATTATATTAAGTATAATATCCATAATACATATATTACTATATATAACAAAGGGGTGTCAAATCATTTTAGCCAGGGGCCAAAGGGGAAAATATTCTGAAGGGGGCCGACCGGTAAAATATGGTAAACTTAAAATAATAAATTTAGAGGGTTTTTCTTTTTTTTACTTTGGTACTTTCAAAACAATCAAAAAATAATTGTTTTTTACAAAACCTTCAAAAGTTAAAAATTTGAGGAAAAAATTGGTGAAATTTTAAAGAAAAATTTCATGTTGGAAGTTACCTTCATTCAGTGACTACAAAGGCATAAAACTTTAAGTTACAGCCAAATGGGATGAACAAAAATTTACTCTCCTAAATATCAAATACCTCATTTGTCATTCCACATCTTATCCTGAAGCAGTCACCACACCATTACAAACTGAGGTAAAAAACTCAATTCAAGAGGTTAGTTATTCTGCCAGAGGCTACACATATTTATTAATAGAATTATAAATGCGGTTGCAGTGCAACGCAAATTGTGAACTGAAGTGATGCATTTTTACAGTAAACACAACGGTAGGGTACCCTGAGCGGTCACTTGGATTTATCATTACTATACGTAAATATCTACTTGTCTGGATGATACGAATACCACCAAAATGGGCCACGTTCGTTCTCTGTGAACAATTACATTACATTTCGTTTTATTTTAAGCATACACTATGTTTATTTCTTGTATACAGTTTTATTATTTTTCCTATTATGTTTAATCTATTTTCTATATGTTTGAAGGGCTTTTTATTGCAACATTTTACGGAATTGATTTTTAGATTGCTATCACTCAAATTTATTTCTAAAAGATGTACCCCGTAACGTTAAGGACCAATCAGGGTTAACGGGGTGTTGTAGCTCCAGCCATCAGAGCCGTCTGGGTCGTGCCCCGGTAGTGATTTCAAGGGCGCGAGAGTTCACGCTCACGCTCAGACTGGAGGAATACGTCCGTAAACGCCCCCCCCGGATTTATGAAAAATAACCATAGATAAGTATTTTTTCTGCGTATTTGTGGGTGGTGTGGCGCAAGTAGGAAAGAACAGCAAAGAGCATTCATTTTCTTGTGGCCACAATGTGAAATATAATTATGTAACTTATCAGTTAAAAATCAATAACCGGGTAATTTAAAGTATCATAACCTTATGCTGCAAGTCCAGCCGTTCAAAAAACTTTGAATATAAAGATAACAAAAGCAAATCAACTATATTTACAAACAAAAGCAAACTAATTAATTTTAAATTGAAAATAAGAGTTGAAACGAGCGGCAGAGCTACCTTCCAGTGTGAACGTAGATATATTAATAGCGCGGGCGGGCACACACGACAGACGACGAGCGACAAGTGTGGCAGACGTGCCCCCCCTAGCTGGAGATTATCTCAGTTGATTGAATTCCTTTCGCTTCATGTGTATATGAAATTATGATTTAGAACATGGGTAAATATACAATGTGCCATTATACTGATGCTTCATAGAACATCACAAGGAGTACATTTAATTGAATCCTGTTTGGTGTTGTATTATTAGTGGATTTAGATATTGTATTTGATATAAAAAAAATAATAATATTTTGTATATATCTATAATTGTGTTAAAGAAGGTACTCCAGCTCTGAACCCATCGTTCTATATTGAGTTGTATGTTCTACTTCGAAAAGCATGTGCTACCGGTATTATTTGTTACAGATAAAAATGCCAGACCTCCTGCGATGAGGACGCGACTTCACGACCTTGAATCTGTTCGTATGGATTGTTCCGTGTATGTGGTATGAGCATTGATAGCAGGAAGCCCATGAAGGGAACCTTAACAATTGGTATGGAGTTAAATTGTAGCTAGGATCTAATAGAAGGGGATCTGTAACATGAGTCAAGGTGTCTTCTCCTAGGTTTTAAAGGATCGTTCTTCTTGTGACTGTGGGTGCATGCAGGACCGGGTTAAGTAGTGTCATGCTGGTGGCATATGAGGTGCGACGAAAGCCCCGCGCCGAACTACTCTGTTCAAGTGCCATAAGGTGATAGTGCGTTAGGTCGTACGCTAATTGGGGAAGCACAAAGCCATCTTCACGTCCAAAGCTCACATGGAGAAACCCCCACAGGATGCTTATGACAACAGGACTCTTCACATGGGACTGAGACACACGTCAAGGAAGAGGCTTAGCGTAGAACACCTCTCAGGATGAGCTGGAGAGCAACTCCGGGAGTAAGTACTCAGGATTCAGCAACCATTGTGCCGAGTATGTTGTATTAAGCTCAGCTCCAGTGTGTCTTTGTCTCTGTGGCTTGTGGAGGAAGAGAATGCAGCTTACGACGGAACCAGTCATCGCACCAAACCCACTCACGAGGTACCAGCAATCTGCACCATTCTATGAAGAGCACAACACCTACACCACTAAGAGATGACCTATGCAGCTGTGTCCACCATTGTAACAAAGAGATGTGTCAGCAGCCAACCCTCAGCATCCTCGCCCGAATCTTACAATGTGTCTCTGTTAGCTTCCGCCCTCCAGTCATCAGAATGCCTAAGCACATGTATGGCCGTGATGAGTACCCGTGTTTATGGAAGAAACCCCGTGTCACCTGCGTGTACCTTACTTTAACTAAACGTAATACGAGAGGTGGAAATCGTGGATTGCTTACCATACGTGATGCTGAAACGCCCTGCTACAGACGATGCCTGTATTAGTAGGCTAGGGAAGAGCTCGGGGTATGCGCAGATGGGCTGCTTAGGGCCATGTTTAGGAATTTACCATATGGCATGAGTTAAGGCAAAAATTGAGGAATAAGTTTCGGGGGACATGTACACCAGAACTGGTTTTTGACATGCTTTGCTCAGCCGGTGACACCTGGACACAATCACCCCGGATTATCATCAGGCAATCGAGATGGCAGTCTTCAAGGAGTCGTGGCACCTTGTGAGATTGGGAGACTGGGAGGCCTGCTCGAAGGACTTCACAGAAGGTTTACCAACTGGCTTCAGACGGCAGCTCCCTGCTACTGGACTTCACATACAGCATGCATGTATGGACAGAGAATTGCCAGGCCATAGGGATGAACAGTGGGGTAAAGGCCGTCTGCACGAATTTATGGCACTCCAAGTAGGGATCAGGTCACCAAAACAGCAGCATAAGCACCCACCTCTATGAGCCATGCCCTGGTACCCACCAGTACGCTGAGCAACAAAGCAGAAGGTGACACGCCCGCACTAGAGTATTATAGTGATGGGGCCCTTCCAAGGCAGCAGCTCTACAGGCACCCAGGGATCATTGTCTACCCAACCACATCACAGCAAGGATCCCTCCTTCCTAAGCAGAGTGTCACTGGTCGCGAATGTCAGGACAATCGACGGCGACTCAACAGACGTCGTCACCCCGTCGCAACGTTAGTCATCGCCCCCTGGTGGAATCTCATCGTCGAGGGGCATAACCACTTCAGAGTGCCGTGCTAACAAGGTGTTGTATGGATGTGGGAGCCTGGGCCGCCATCTTAGCTTCTGTCCCTTAACACCAGCGTCCAGGCAAAAAATCACCATCTCGTCAGGCCAGCAGTCTCCAGTCCAAGGGAGTCACCACCGAGAAGGCTATGCAGACACTGAGGGGACCGACCGAAGTCATCTTGCCAGTTAACGGAAAAGAAGTGACTGTTTATAGATAAGGTTCAGAGCGGACAGTATTGAAGGAGGAAAGCAGCCAATACTTTGCCTGAATCGCATGATGCTACGCTCTCGGACCTAAAGGAGTTGCTGGGAGCCAAATCTGTTGGAAGTGACGCGATATGAAAAGTTCCATTCGACCTGATCTTGGACCTTGTACCACCATGACCTTTATCACCTCTGGCATCATTTTACAGGGAAACAGGCTCGTGGGATGGATATGATTAGGAGATTCCTGTGATCTGTGTATTTACCCAACACTCAGTGACAGTTATTGGAGTTAGATGCACGTCATGAATTAAGTTTGTGGGTGAGGAGTCTTTGCACTGTTGTGAGGTTCTGCATGTCAGGTCAAGGGAGAGCTCCCGGAGCCCTTCATTCCCTTGCAACCCTCGTCTCGTCTGCCTTAATGTGACTGAAAGCAACAACCATCGAACAGAAGGCAGATTTGTAGCTGCCTTCCCTTTCGAGTAGTGTTCGGGATGAAACCATGTTGCTGTTACGAAGGTATATCTTGTTTGCTCGTCCACCGCACTTATCACCGTTCAAGAACGGAGGTCAATCGGTTTTGGTTAAATACTGCCCCAAAGCCCGGAAAAAGTAAGTCCGGTATGTTAGTTGGGTTATGAGAACTCGTAACGTGACTAGTGAGCTTAGTGAGTGAAGTTAGGTGGTTGTATATTCCCCACCTCACAGTCCCTTCAGACACCCTCCGGGGGTGCTGTCAACGAATCACTGTGAAACAAGCTCCAAGTTCTTCACGCACCACATGATGAGGTCTGATGGAAATCTTGGCTCTTGGAAAGAACTAATGTGAAGTTTGACTATGGTTATCAAAGTAATGTACTGAATGAATCGTCGAAGAGCAAGGGTTCATTGAAGACGGATTTGAAAGTTTTGATGCGTGGCCCTTGACTTTGGGTATGAGCCTGATGAGTTTTGTATAATCCTGGAGACAAATGCCATTGATGAGCTTTGCCATAATTGGGCAGTGAAACCAGCAGGGTGTCGCCAGTGCCACACCGCACTAACAACAGATAATTTCTTTTTGCCAGAGGAAACAGCTAAGACAAGTCACCTAAAATCCGAAACAGATGGTCTCGACTAACATGTGTCTTGAGGAGATTCCAGGAATATTCACAGGGGAACAAAACAATCAGTAGGAATGTCTGGTATGAGCATCGAATCACACTGATACCAATGTTACGGTTTTGTACGTCACAGTGGAGACTCCGAGAGCCGAAGGAAATCATCAAGCAGGAGTGGTAAGACAAGATACAACCAAAGGTGTGATAGAACCTCTTGAGCCATGGTTATCACCAGTTGTTACTTGTTAAAAAGCAAGATGGCTGGGTACTTTTTTGTTGTGGACTATCGAGGCCTACAACAGCGGTAACCACCCCGACAAGCTATTCCGTTCTAGGATAGATGAGCTCATGGACTCCACTGGAAGACCAGTGGTTTACTGTTCACTCGATAGCCGAGCGAATATTGGGCCCTTTGCCACCTGAAGACGCCCAAAGAGGCTTTACAGATGGGGAAATCGCTGTATCAGCTTCCGACTCCTTCCATCTGATGTCAACGGACCATACGAATTTCAGAGGACCATGGATGTGTCCTCTATCGTTCTTGGGGCGACACACTCTTGCTACCTAGTGACGTTGTGGTGCATCTACATCATTTGACGTTCACTGAATCATATACAAGCGACTTTAGGTCTCTGAAAATGCAGGCATGAAACCTACCCTTTAAGTGTTGGATTTGCTCAACAGCGTGAAACTACTCGGATTTTTTCTTGGAAAAGATCGCGTCTGACGAACCCTGACAAGGTGCTAGCAATTCAGCCATGAGGCGGACCCAGATCAGCACAGACTATCCGCAAGTTTCTTGGTGCTTTTGTGGATTTTTAGGCGGACACATTCCACACTTTGCAACTATTGCTAAACCATGACTCAGCTCACAAGAAGAATTGTAGATGAATTTGAGAACAAAAAAAAAAAAAAAAATTTGAATGGGAGAGAGATTGCAGTTCAACAGGCCTTTGACACACTGAAGAAGGCCCCTTGGTTACAGCACCCTGTCTGCGCCTTCCAGAGTTTTACCGAGCATCGAGGCCCACATCTGATGCTAGGGGGTCAGGCTCTTGGTGCTGTTCTCCTCCAGAGCGGAATGAAGAGGCGTCACAACAGTGTGATATTGGTCAAGGACAATAAAGGATGCCGAATCTCGTTATCCCAATTGATTTGGAGGCCCTTGCAGGCAGAGGCGATTAGAATCTTGGCATCCTACTTTGGTAGATGCTTCACTGTCTGGAAGCGACATTAGTCACTAACTACGTCTTTCAAGAAAGACCAAGAGTTACAGAGGCTAAGTAGATTTGCAATGAGTATCTGACTATGATTTTACACTACATTATAAGCAAGGAGAAGACTTATTCCCTCGACCTTCTATCCAGACTCCAGGAGAGCCTCCGATCTCCGGATTATGACTGTCCTGTAGAAAGCTCCTGATGCTGAGCCTGAGCCAAATTCTGATGTCCACAACTGGAAATACCCCCATCAGTGCAGATCAGCAGCTGCCAGTATGACACAACCACGTCAGATGCCCAACTTACCTCTTAGCCTTATAGAGAGAGATCTGCCAGATCTGATAGCCTGGCTCGAGGAGACGTCAGTCACTGGCCTACTATTCGTCCACCGCCTATGAGAAACTTATGAAAACACACGATGGATTATATACCACCTTCCACCATTTTCCCGATCGTGTTGTCAAACAGATTTAGTGCCACACATTTATGTAACAGCAAACACATGGCTCACCAACTCCAAATGCAGCGCCATCCAGGCTCTGCGCAATTATCAGACTCTACGTAATAACGGTTCTTCCCGAAATGCTCACTAGCACGAACATATGTTGCGGATGTGAGTGTAAACGGCGCAAGTCTCAGTAGTTAGAGCAGCTTAGCCAATGGACATCCACCACCTCAGCTCCCCTAGGGATAAGCGTCTGAGAGCAGAGTTTTGAAAGTTTGGTTGACCACTTATTACCTGTTGGTCTCCAGCCCAACTCCAACAGATGAAGGCTTGGAAGTTTTCTTCTGTGAGTGGCCGCTTCACTCTGTAAAGGAGTTAAGAGGTGAAACATTCCTTTTAAGTTGCCATACCACCCACAATCTACTGGTCGTAGTTGAAAGAGCAACAGGGTAGGGGAAAGGACGCTCTTTGCAACCTGGTACAAACGGTCTCCTTCACAGTGGGCCCACCCACCGCCATAGCTGTACGCTTTGCCCTCAACATCGTCGCCATCATCGGTTACAGGGATCAACCTTGGTACAGACTGACCGGGAGAATGGCACTTTTTGTCGCGGTCGACACATCTGCAGACTGCTGATGAGGGGTGGATGATGAAGGGACTTGCTGAGGGCTCGCCGTTAGCAATAAGTGCGACCCTAAAAACTCTGCGAAGCACAAGAGGTATTATGATAGAAAAGATGAAAACTCACATTTAAGTGAAGGACTTCGTTTTACGCAGGTAGAAGGTAGATAACAAGAGCCTAGATAGCGGTGTGGAAGGTGACCATTCGGGTTCTAAGAAAGGTCGGTCCGTTGTCTATGATATATTTAGAGTTGCAGCAACATAGTACTATGAGGGTCCATGCAAATCAGCTCAGGCCATTTGTTCTGCGTCAGAGATAGATCTTTGTGAGGAGAGTGACAGTTTACGAAATCACCTATGAACTTTGATTCGACGCATGTACCAGAAATGAGTGAAATGCTTACAGACCCGTGGAGGAGGGGACCGTGATGGGACGAATATTCTGGCACCTACTCAGAACGTGGGTATTGATTAATCATTAGTATTGCTCTGCTGTTTGGAAGTGTGAGTGATGAGTAATGTTTATGAATGTTAAAGTTTCACGGTTTCGTGAAGGTGGGTGCACTCAGAAATTCTTGACATGGCATATATAAATGGTTCACTTAATGTCTATATAGAACATTTATCTCCGTTCTGTTTTCTTTTTTTTTTCATATGTCTTTATCGCTCTCGTTGTTTTAAATACTTTACTCGTTTTAATCTTGTTTGTTCGATTGATTCCTTTTAACTTGGAAAATCAACCTGTAAAAATCATCAGTTGCAAAAGGTTAAAGTTCCTGCTTCTTGTATGCTTGTTTCACCCAACTCAAATATTGAATGTATACGTATCTGGATTTCTCCCACAGAAAATAGTAATGGCACGTTACTCTCAAACCCGATTCAGACTATCTCAGAACCATTGAGTATGCCACATGAGGTCTTGTCGCTTCGCCCACTGCGCGACTGCCCTGGGAGGAAGCTGTAGTGTACCCTGAGGTTCCACCTGGATTTTATCCTTAATAACGTACAGATACCACTTGTTGGATTGTATACGAAATACACCTTAAAATGGCCACACTTCCGTTCTCTGTGAACAATAATTACATTTCTTTTTGATTCAGCATACACATATTTTATTTTCTTGTATACAGTTTTTATATTTTCCTATGATGTTTATCTATTTCTCATCTGTTTTGTAAGTGCTTTTTTATTGCCACATGTTATGAATTTATTTTAGTTTGATTTCACTCAAATTTTATTTCTCTAAAAGAGTACCCCGTATACGTTAGACCAATCAGGTTAAGGCGTTGTAGCTCCAGCCAATCAGAGCCGAAGTTCTAGGTCGTGCACACAGGTAGTGATTTCAAGCCAATAAAAGGCGCGAAGAATTCCGATCACGCTAACGACTGCTGCGACATTACGCTCCGTGACCCCCCACCCCCGGATTTTATGAAAAGAACCATAGATAAGTATTTTCTCCGTATTTGTGGTGGGGTTGGCGCAAGTAGAAAAGAACCAGCTAAGAGCCATCATTTCTTGTGGTCCAAGTATGAAATATATAAGGGAACTTACTATTTAATAATCTGAAATAACGGGTAATAAGTTAATCATAATCTATGCTGCAGTCCAGCCAAAGGTCAAACTTTAAAATATAAAATAACCAAAAGCAAATAATATATTTACAACCAAGCAAAATATTATCATTACAAGAAATACGAGTTGAAAACGTAGCGAGCGGCCAGAGCTATCGTCCAGTTTGAACTAGACTATTATATTAAAGAAGGATACATTCGCTAGAGTTTGCGCTTTTTTCGACTGTGGGAATTATTTTTACCTTTTTTTTTTTACATAAATGGAGACAAATATCATGATTACCTAATAATTGCAAAATAATCAGAGAAATCGATAAAAAACGTCATTTGGGAGTATACTCTCAAAAGGGCTATATTCGATAGAATTTGCCGGCTTTTTCGACTTGGGAAATTATTTTATTTACATTATTAAATGGAGGACAAGTCCGTTTATTGTCATCATTTATTATATGATTATCATCAATATTAGCTTATCATCATATTGCAATTATTATCATCAATCTATTGCAATATTATCATATTATTGCAATTATTGCAGCTATACTATATAATTTTGCAACATACTAATAACAACAACAATAATAAAGAACATAACAATAAGAATAACATAATAATACGAATATATAGAATAATATTTAGTATCATTATTTTAATTAAATATCGTAATTACAGAATATTAATGTGATAATAAATGATTTTTTCAATTTATCCTATAGTAAAAAAATGATTAGATTAAGCTAATATAACAATAATATATATTAATAACGAATCTATAACGTATTAACATTATATCTACGTACTATTATTATATTATTGTTATTAGACAGTTATATATAGTTTTGGCAATAATACTAATAAAAAAAAAAGTATAACTAATTAATAATGGATAATTAAAATTAATATTAATAATAATAATAATAATAAAATAAAAATAAAAATAAATAATAATAATATAACCAATAATACTATAATAAAACTATTATTATTAATAAATGTAATAAGAATACTGATAATAATATAATTAAAAATAATATTAATAATAATAAATGTAATAATAATAATAATAATGACAATAGTGATAATAGAATTGAATCATTCAACTGTTATCAAAAATATTCTGTATATCTCACTTTTATCTCATATCGTCATGATTAATACGATTGTTGGTCAATTATATCATTTACACTAATAATTGCCAAAATCATCAGAGAAATCGAAAACAAAACGTCATTTTGGAGATATACTCCAAAAGGCTATATTCCTCCGCTAGATTTTGCCGCTTTTTCGATTTTGGGAATTATTTTCTTTTACCTTCATTTATTATAAATGGAGATAATTCCTGTTATTACATCATTATATTCATGATTTCATAATATTACATTGTCAATCATTATCTCATTATTGCGAATTATATCATCATTATTGCAATTTATGACATTATTATTGAATTATTTGCAGTATAATACTATAATTTGCAATATACTAATAACAACAATAATAATAGATAAATACCAATAAAAGAACAATAATAACGATATTTATCATAAATATTTATCATCATTATTTTCTTAAATATCGTAATTACGGTAAATATACCTGTTTAATAATTTTGCAATTAACTACTAGTAAAAATGATAATAATAATAATAAAAAAAAAAAAATGTATTAAAATATTTTTAAAATATATTACATTATGTATCAATTTTTTATTATATCACTTATTGTCATCTTATAATCATGATTATATCATTATTACCTAATAATTCAATCATCATAATGAAAATCTTTGATCTATTAAAGGCATATTTGCTAATTACTTTTGCATTTGGGATTTATATTATTTTTATATATTATGACACAACTTATTATCATATATATAATAACAATATACGTTTCAATCATTATTTATATCATTATTTTAATTATATCGTTATATGAATTATTTGTTATATTATTATTGCAATTATATCAGTAAAATAATATGATATAAAATATATTAAATCATATAAACAATCAATATAATATAATATAATTTATATATTATACGTTTTATAATATATTTTTTATTAATACAATAATTAAATAATTATACTTATAATAATTATTTTAATTATATACATAAAAAATAATAATAATAATAATAATAAATAATGATATTAATAAACAATTATAAAATGTATATAAATATTATAATATTTTATATCAAAGTTATAATTTTTTCATAATATTATTGTATATTAAAAAATTAATAATTATTATATATACTAATAATTAAGAATAATAAATAATAAAAAATATTTGATTATAAAAGCTATTTAGATTTTCGTATTAGATTTATTTTATTTTACCTTTCTTTATTTATTTACATCCTTATTCATCATATTATCATGATTCTGTAATATTATCATTATCCCATATATTCATCATATAATATGGAAAAATATTATCATCATATTGCAATTATATATTTATTCATTTTTTATTGCAATTATTGGTTATATATTTTTTACTTTACTAATAACAACTACAATAATATTATACATATTATACAATAATAGTTTATCATATTATTATACATATTTTTAAATATTCGTTATTACTGAATTATTTATCAATAATTATTTTACAATTATATATCAGTAAAAATATATTGAAGTAAATACATAATATTTATAAAATATTAATAACAATTAGTATAATTAATAATATAATAATTAATTATATGTTATTATTACAGTTTATAATATATTTTTTATATCTATAATTAAATTAATAATAACTTAATACTAATAATTATAATATTATAATAATATTATAAATTATATACAGTAATAAAATAAATTAATGATAATAATACTAATGATAATAATATAATAATAATAAATAGTAATTATATTATATCATCAAATTTTAATTCTTTATTCTCACTTTATATATTTTTGTCAATGATATAAATTAAAGTTAATAATAATAATAATATTACATAATAATTGCAATAAATCAATAATAATAATGAAAAAACTCATTTTGGATAATAATATAAATAGGCTATATTTGTAATTTTGCTAATAATTATGATTTTATTCTTATTTTTTTTATTAAATTGATCACAATTCCTGTTTTATCATCATTATTTCATGATTAATAGAATTTATCGTTATCATATATTACCTATTAATCTCATTATCATCAATATATATTGCAAAAACGATCATATTTGATTACTCAAGTTATTGCGAAGATTGCAGTTTAATATGATTTTTATATTATACTATTACCTTACAATATATATAGACAAAATTACAATGATACGTTTTATATATCATGATTTATATCATTATTTTATTATCATCATTACTGAAATATTATTTATCATAATTATTTTTAATTATACTACAGTAAAAATAATGATAATATTACAATAATATATTAATAACAATATATAACATGTATTATATTAATATATTACTATTATTACTAATATAATACAGTAATAATATAATTTTTGCAATAATAACATAATTAAAGTTAATAATAATAATAATATAATAATATTAATTAATAATTATTACTAATAATATATAATATAATATATAATTTTGAATATAATAAAATGATAATAATAATAATAATATAATATATTAATAATCAAAATTTATCCAAATCTCTTATTATAATTTATCATCATTATTGTTGATTTACATATTAATATATTTTATCATTATACCCTAATAATTGCTAAAATCATCAAATGAATGAAAAAGTATTTTGAATAATCTAAAGTATAATACGTAATTATACATTACACTTTTGAAATAATATATAATAATATACCTTTTTATTATATATACAAATCTATTATATTATAATGTATCTAATATTATCAGTTATCATCAAATTTCATATTATATCTATCTATATATCATCATTATCATATTATCATCATTATGCAATTAATTATCATTTTTCATTATTCTTATATATATTTTTTACATCAATAATAAAAAAAACTCAATTTAATACAATAATACAAAAGATATAAATTTTAATCATATTTATATCATTATTTAATTAATATCGTACTATGTAATGATTATGTTATAATATTTTATTTTAAATTATATCATGAAAAATAATTATTATAAATATATAATACATTTTAAATGTATTATTATAATTATATTTATATAATATTATATACATTATAAATATTTTTGGCAATAATACTATAATTAAAGAATAATATCAATTAATAATATAATAATAATAATATAATATAATTAATAATAATATAATCAATTAATAATATAATATAATAATAATATTAATATATATAATAATAATATAATCATCAAATAATATCAATCATTTATTGATTTTATCATATAATGTATATTATGAATCAGTAATTATTATCATTATTACTTAATATGACAAATCTCAAATGAATGAAAAATCATTTGGAGTATTATCTCAAAAGGCTATTATTATCGTAATTTTGCCGTTTTAACTTTTGATATTATTTCTAACCATATTTTAATATATATGGACACAATTCCGTATATATTATTATTATGATATCTCATATTTGTTATATCTCATTATATCATTATTATTTCATTATTGCATATTATGAATTATTACAATTAATTAAAAATTTAAATATAATATTAATTATTCAGTATAATATAATTTATAATATACTAATAAAATATAATATAATATAAATAATAATAATAATAATAATAATTTTTATAATATTAAATATATATTTAATTAATATCTTATAATATATATGTTATAATAATTATTTTTCAATTATCTACCAGTAAAATAATAATATGTATATAAATATGAATATAACAATTATATAATTTATTATTAATAACTTAAATTAATTAGTTATTATTACATATAAATATTTTTGGAATATACTAATAATAATAATATGAATAATCATATATATATTGTAATATATATATATAATTTATTATAATTATAATAATAATATAATAATCTATATATAATAATATTATAATTATGCATTTAATATCATTAATACTATCATTATTCAATTCTTTATTTCATTTTATCATCATTATTGTCATATAATATTCAGTAATATATATCATTATTACATATAATCAAATCATCAAATATGTAAAAAACGTTCATTTTGAGTTATTCAAAATATATTTTAATTTTCCTTTTATTGATATTATTATTTTTTCTTAATTTTTTAATATATAACAAATTGATATTAATAACTTATTATTAATATTTATTATCTTTTATCATATATTAATCATTCATTATTTCTATATTATATTATAATATTATTAATATATACATATAATAATATTAATAATAATAAAAAATATTTATAATAAATAATATTATAAATAATATAATAATATAATATAATTTAATATAATTTTTAAATTATTATATCATATTTAATTTTATGTAATAATTAATTATTACTGTTATAATAATATTTTAATTATAATACATAAAATAATAATAATTAAAATAAATAATATATAATAATAATTATATATAATATCATTATTAATTTACTTTATATTATTATGTTAATTATTCATATAATATATTTTGGAATATTACTAATATCAAATTATCATAATATTTTATTCATAATATAATAATATTATATATTATAATAATCTGTAATATATAATATTAATAATAATTCATAAATAATATAATGATAATAAAATATAAATATATATACTCATAATCATATTCAAATTTTGCTCTATTTCTCACTTTATGATTTATTTTCTATAATAATTAATTATTTATTATATTACTGAATAATTCAAATCATATTGAATGATTAAAATATTTTATATTACTCTCATTAGTATATTATTCGTGATTATCGTATTAATTACTATTGATTATTTATATTTACTTTTTTTTAATATTATGACATATTTCCAGTTATTATATATATTTAACTATATATAATAATTAAATAATATATAATAATTAATATATATATATTATTCTATATTCAATATTATATCATTTTCAATTATATCATATTATTAATTATGCAGTATAATATATTTTTAAATTATTACATAATAAAATACAATAATAATATAATAAATAATATAATAATAACTTTTTATAATATTATTTTATATATATTTTATTATTCTTTATGATTATTATTTATATATATTTTGCAATTATCTCATATAATAAAATAATAATTAATAATAACAATATATAATTATAAAATATTAATAATATAAATTATAATTATAATATAAAAATAATATTATAAAATAATAAATGTAAATTATATTATATTAATTAAATTAATATATAATAAATAATAAATATTTTGGATATCAATTCAATTTATCATTTATATCATTATTGCATATTTACATTTAGGAATATTTTTTCATTATTACCCTATTTGCATTATATATGACAAAATGATAATTATAACTCATTTTTATCATAAACATTATTTATAATATATCGTTTTCATATTATATTTATTCTACTTTATATTATTCAATTGATATCATTTTTATATATTATTATTATGAATTATGATATAATATATATTTTCATATATACATATAAATATATATATATATAAATTATTATAAAATATAATTTATAATATTTTTATATTTATTATTAATATGTTATTATAATTATTACTTTAATAATTTTATATTATACTATAGTAATAAAATAATATTTTATAATATAATTATATATAATTTTATAATAAATTATACTTATATATATTATTACTTATTTATTATTTTTATTATTACTTATAAATTTTGAATATACATAATAAATTATTAATTATAATAATAATAATAATATATTAATAAAATAATATATAATAATATTAATAATAATAATAATTAATTATAATATTAATTATTAAATAATAATATTATAATATAATTAATAAAATGTAATTATTATAATATTAACGTTATAATTGCTTAAATCTCAATTTGAATATATTATTTATTATATAAAAAGTATATTCTAATATTACCTATTTAAACTTGATTATTAATATTACATTTTGTATATATATGAAATCCTTATTATCTCAATTATCATGTTTATCATCATTATTGATTTTTTTATTTTCATTTTATATTATATATCATCATCATTATCATATTATTGAATTGTTATCACATTATTTATATTCATATATTCATTTCAATTATCATTATATATTTTTTTACTTCTAATATATATGAAATTAATATTATTACAATTATATCATATATAATTTTTATAAATATTATATCATATTTAATTATATCGTATTTACTTAATTAATACTTTAAATATTTTTACATTATTTATAATTAATCCTTATAATATATATATAATATATTATTAATTAACAATATATTAAAAATATTATTATAATATATTATTATTATTATATTTTATTATTACATTATAATATATTTTGAATTAATTTAATATAATTTAAATAATAATTAATAAATATAATAATATAATAATAAAATAATATAATAATAATGATAATAATAATATAATAATAATATTATAATATAAAATTTATCAATTTTATCTCATTTATAATTCTTATTTCATGATTAATAATTTGTAATTATATCATTATTACCAATAATTCCAAATCATAAATGAATGAAAAAACATTTTGGAGTATCTACTTCAAAGGCTATTTTCGCTATTTCCCTTTTTCGACTTTTGGGATTTTTTATTTTACCTTTTTATTATATATGACACAATTCTGTTTATTTATCTCATATATTCATTATTATCATTATTATATCTATATCATTATCATCATTATTCTATTATCATATTATTATTATTAATTATTATTATAAATTATCATTATTATTCAATTATTGCAGTTATAATATATATTTACACTATACTAATAAACTAAATAATAATATAATAAATATATAACAAAATAATTTTTTAAATATTATTTAATATATTTTAATTAATATTATTACTGTATTATTACTGTTATAATATTATTTTCAATAATACTAATAATTAAAGTAAATAATATAATAATTAATATATAATAATAATAATAATAATAAAATAATAATAATATAATAATAATATAATAATAATATATATATTAATATAATCATATTCTATTCCAATTTCTTTATTCTCTTATATTATCATTATATCATGATTAATAATAATTCGTAATTATTATCATATTACCCTAATAATTGCAATTTAATAATGGAAAAAACTCATTTTGGAGTTATTTCGAAATTATTTGTTAGTTTTTTTCCGTATTTTCGATTTTGGGATTTTTTTCTTTTACCTTTTTTATTTATTGCAAATTCCTTATCATCTTATATCATATTATCATCATTATTATTATTATCATTATTATTTAATATTATTGCAATTTTTATAAATTATTAATTTATATATACTAAATATTAACAATATTTAAAATAATTTTAAATATTTAATATCATTTTAAATTTAAAATAGTATTACTGTAATTTTATATAATTTTATATTTTAATTATTTAATTAATTACTATTAATTATAATATATAATTAATTTTAATTTATACATAATATTATATTATAATTATTATTATTTTATTAATTATTTAACATTTTAAATTATTATTATAATTATATAATTAATTATATATACTTATAAAAAATTAATAAATTATAATAATAATATAATAATAATAATATAATAATAATGATAATGATAATAATAGTGATAGCAATGATAATAATGATAATAATATTGATAATAGTATAATATTGATAATCATCAATGTTATCCAATTCTCTTTAGTCCTCACTTTTATCATCATTATTGTCATGATTAATAGAAATTCAGTTAATTATTTATCATTATTACCCTAATATTGCCAGATCATCAAATGAATGGAAAAAACGTCATTTTGGAGTCTACTCTCAAAAGGCTATATTTCGCTAGATTTTCCGCTTTTTCGACTTTTGGGATTTTTTTTTCTTTTTACCTTTTTTTATATTAATATGGACACAATTCCTGTTATTATCATCATTATTATATGATTATCATCATTATTATCGTTTATCATCATCATTATCATCATTATCCATCATTATCATCATCATTTCATCATATTGCAATTATTATCCTCATTATTGCAATAATTATAATTATTATTGCAATATTGCAGTTATAATATATATTTTTACATCTCTACTAATAACAATACAATAATAATAGTCAATAGTCAATAATAATACATAATAACGTTTTTATTCAGTATTTATATCATTATTTTAATTAATATCGTATTACTGTAATTATTACTGTTATAATAATTATTTTTTACAATTATAACTACCAGTAAAAAAAATAATATGATAATAATAACAATATATATTAAATACAATTTATTTTTTTTTTTTAAAAAAAAATTAAAAAAAACCCCCCCCAAATTCGTATTATTATAATTATACTTATTATTATTATTATTTTGTTATTATTACAGTTATATATATTTTTTTGGGCAATAATGCGAATAATTAAAGTAATAATAATAATAATTAATAATAATAATATAATATATAATATACTAATAAGAATACTAATAATAATATAATAATAATATAATAATGATAATAATACATGATAATAATGATCTAATGAAATAATAAATGATAATAGTAATAATGTTAATAATCCATCAAATGTTATCCAAATTCTCTTTATTCTCACTTTTTTATCCTCATTAGTGTCATGATTATATAATTCAGGTAATTATTTAATCATTATTACCCTCATAATTTCCAGTAATCATCAATGAAGGAAAAACGTCATTTTGGAGTCATACTCTCAAAAGGCTAGATTTCGCTAGATTTTGCCGCTTTTTCGACTTTTTGGATTTTTTGCTTTTACCTTTTTTTATTATATATGAACACAATTCCTGCTATTATCTCATTATTATCATGTTTCACATTATTATGCGTTATCATCACATTATCATCATTATCATCATTATCATCATCATTATCATCATTATTGCAATTATGAATTCATCATTATTTGCATAATTCCATTATTTATTGCAATTATTCAGTTAAATAGATATTTTTACATCCTAGTACTAATAACCACTACATCAATAATAGTATAGCAATAATCATAACAATAATAACGTTTTTATAATCCATTATTTATATCATTATTTTAATTAATATCGTTATTACTGTAATTATTAACTGGTTTAGAATAATTTTTTTACAATTATATCTACCAGTAAAAAAAATAATTGATAATAATAACAACAATGATATTATTACAATATTTACGATTTTTCGTATTATTATATTTTACTTATTATTTATTATTATATGTTTATTATTACAGTTTATATATATTTTTTGGCAATAATACTATTATTAAAGTATAATATAATAATAAAATAATAATAATAATAATATATATAATAATTATATAATAATAATAATAATAATAATAATAATAATGAATAATAATATGATGAATATGATAATAAAATGATAATGATAATGAATAATAGTAATAATATTGATAATCATCATATGTTATCCAAATTCTCTTTATCTCACTTTATTCATCATTATTGTCATGATTAATAGAATTCAGGTAATTATTATCATTATTCCCTAATAATTTGCCAGAATCTCAAATTGAAGTGGAAAAACGTCATTTTGAGTCTACTCTCAAAAGTCTATATTGTTCGCTAGATTTTTGCGCTTTTTTTCGATTTTTGGATTTTTTTTCTTTTACCTTTTTTTTTATTATATGGGACACAATTCGCTGTTATTATCATCATTATTATCATGATTTCATCATTTTATCGTTATCATCATCATTATCATCATTATCATCATTATCATCATCATTATCATCATTAATTTGCATTATTTCATCATTATTGCAATACAATTAGTCATTATTATGCATTCGTGCAGTTATGATATAATTTTTTACATCTATACTAATAACAAGTACAATAAAGAATAGTAATAGCAATAATAATAACAATAATACGTTTTTTAATAATCATTATTTATATCATTATTTTAATTAATATCGTTTATTACTGTAATTATTACTGTTATAATAATTAATTTTTATAATTATACTACCCAGTAACAACAAATAATATGATAATAATAACAATAATGATATTAATAACATATTAAGAACAATTCGTATTATTATAATTATACTTTATATTAATTATGATTGTTATTATTACGTTAATATATATTTTTGGCATAGAGCTAATAATAAAGTATATAATGTAAATAAAATAATAATAATGAAATAATAATAATAATAATAATTTAATAATGATAATAATAATGAAATAATGATATAATATCATAATAATGATAATAGTAAGAATATTAATAATCATCAAATGTTATCCAAATTCTCTTTATTCCCACGTTTTATCATCATTATTTCATGATTAAGAGAATTCGGTAATTATTATCATTATTACCCTAATAATTGCAGAATATCAAATGAATGGAAAAAACTTCATTTTGGAGTCTACTCTCAAAAGGCTATGAAAAAATTTGTTTTTTTTTTTTTTTTTGCCCTAAGATTTGCAGCTTTTTCCGACTTTTGGATTTTTTTTCTTTTAACCTTTTTTTTTTATTATAGGAACACAATTCCTGTTATTATCATCATTTTATCATGATTATCATCATTATTATCGTTATCATCATCATTTCATCATTATCTCATTATCATCCATTATTGCAATTATTATCAGCATTATTGCAATAATTATCATTATTCTTGCATTATTGCAGTTATAATATATATTTTTACATCTATACTAATAACAACTACAAATATAATAGTAATAGCAAATAATAATAACAATAATAACGTTTTTTATAATCATTATTTATATCAGTATTTTAATTAATTCGTTATCACTGTAATTAAATTCCTGTTATAATAATTATTTTTACCATTATACTACCGTAAAAAAATAATAATGATCCTAATAACAATAATGATATTAATAACCAAATATTAAACAATTCGTATTATTATAATTATACTTATTATTATTATATTCTTAGTATTACAGTTATAATATATTTTTTGGCAATAAAACTAATAATTAAAGTATAATATAATAATATATAATAATAATATAATAATAATAATAATAATAATAATAATATATAGATATAATAATATAATAATGATAATAATGATAATAATAATGATAATAGTAATAATATTAATAATGCATCAAA
Organism: Penaeus monodon; assembly: GCF_015228065.2. Taxonomy (NCBI): domain Eukaryota; kingdom Metazoa; phylum Arthropoda; class Malacostraca; order Decapoda; family Penaeidae; genus Penaeus; species Penaeus monodon. Next base: position 15,883 of record NW_023660285.1, on the reverse strand, counting down.
TGTTTATCCAAATTCTCTTTAGTTCTCACTTTTTATCATCATTATTGTCATGATTATAGAATTCAGGTAATTATTATCATTATTACCCGAAATAATTGCCAGAATCATCAATGAATGATAAAAACGTCTTTTGGAGTCTACTCTCAAAAGGCTGATAAATTTTTTTGTTTTCGGCTAGATTTTGCCGCTTTTTCGACTTTTGGATTTTTTTTCTTTCACCTTTTTTTTTATTATATATGGGACACAATTCTGTTATATTCATCATTTTATCATGATTATCATCATTATTATCGTTATCATCATCATTATCATCATTATCATCATTATCACATCATTATCATCATTATTGCAATTATTATCATCATTATTGCAATACTTATCATTATTATGGCAATTTTGCAGTTACTAATATATATTTTTACAATCTATACTAATACACTACAATATAATATAATAGCAATAATATAACAATATAACGTTTTTTAATCATTATTTATATCATTATTTTAAATTAATATCGTTTTACTGAATTATTACTGTTTTATATATTATTTTTACAATTATACTACATTAAAAAAAATAATAATGATAAAATAACAAATGATATTATAACAAGTATTATAACAATTCGTATTATTATAATTATCTTATATTATTATTATTGTTATTATTACAGTTATAATATATTTTTTGGCATAATACTAATAATTAAAGTAATAATAATAATAAGACTAATACATAAAATATAATATAAAATAATAATATCATAATCATCATAAAATATGATAATAATAATGATAATAATTAATGATATAAATGAGAATAATAATGATAATAGTAATAAAATATTGATAATCATCAAATGTTTATCCAAATTCTCTTTATTCTCACTTTTATCATCATTATTGTCATGATTAATAGAATTCAGGTAATTATTATCATTATTACCCTAATAATTGCCAGAATCATCAAATGAATGGAAAACACGTCATTTTTTGGAGTCTACTCTCAAAAGGCCTATATTTCGCTAGCTTTTGCCGCTTTTCGACTTTTGGGATTTTTTTTCTTTTACCTTTTTTTATTATATATGACAACAATTCCTGTTATTATCATCATTATTATCATGATTATCATCATTATTATCGTTATCATCATCATTATCATACATTATCTCATTATCATCATCATTATCATCATTATTGGCAATTATTATCAATCTTTATTGCAATAATTATCATTATTAAGTGCAATTATTGCAGTTATAATCTATATTTTTACATCTATACAATAACAACTACAGATAATAATAGTATAGCAATAATAATAACAATAATACGTTTTTATAATCATTATTTATATCATTATTTTAATTAATATCGTTATTACTGTAATTATTTACTTTATAAAATTATTTTTTACAATTATACTACAGTAAACAAAATGATAATGATAATAATACCAATAATGATATTATTATCAATATTATAACAATTCGTATTATTATAATTATACTTCTTATTATTATTATTGTTATTGTTACAGTTATAATTATTTTTTGGCATAATACTAATAATTAAAGTAATTAATAATAATAATAATAATAATAATCATAATAATAATAATACTAATAATAAATAATAATAATAATAATAATAATGATAATAATAATGATAATAATGATAATAATGTAATAATATGGATATAGTAAATAATATTAATAATCATCAAATGTTATCCATCTCTTATTCTCACTTGTATCATCATTATTGTCAATGATTAGTAGAATTTAGGTTATTATTATCATTATACCCTAATAATTGCCATAATCATCAAATGACTGGAAAACGTCATTTTGGAGTCTACTCTCAAAGGGTATATTTCGCTAGATGTTTGCCGCTTTTTCGATTTGGGATTTTTTTTCTTTTACCTTTTTTTATTTTTTATTATGGACACCAGTTCCTGTTATTATCATCATTATTATCGATGATTATCATCATTATTAGCGTTATCACATCATTTCATCATTATCATCTATTATCATCATCATTAAGCATCATTATTCATTATTTCATCATTATTGCAATAATTATCATTATTTTGCATTCTTGCAGTTATAATATATATTTTTTATATCTATAACTAATAACACCTACAATAATAATAAGTAATAGCAATAATAATAACAATAATAACGTTTTTATAATCATTATTTATATCATTATTTTAATTATATCGTTATTACTGTAAATTATTACTGTTATAATATTATTTTTACAATTATAGACTACCAGTAAAAAAATAATAATGTATAATAACAGATTTATAATGATGATAATAACAATATTATAACAATTAGTATTATTATAATTTATACTTATTTTATTATTAATTGTTATTATTACAGTTTATAATATATTTTTTAGCAATATACTAATAATTTAAAGTAATAATAATAATAATAATAATAATAATGATCATAATAATGATAATAATGAATAATAATGATAATAATAATGATAATAGTAAAATAATTTAATAATCAGCAAATGTTAATCCAATTCTCTTATTCTCACTTTTCTCATCATTATTGTCATGATTATAGAATTCAGGTAATTATTATCATTATTACCCTAATAATTGCCAGAATCATCAAGATGAATGGAAGAAAAACTCATTTTGGAGTCTACTCTCAAAAGGCTATATTTCGCTAGATTTTGACAGGGGGGGGGGGGGGGCTTTTTCGACTTTTGGGATTTTTTTTTTTCTTTTACCTTTTTTTATTATTATATGGACACATTCCTGTTATTATCATCATTATTATCATGATTATCAATCATTATTATCGTTTATCATCATCATTATCATCATTATCTCATTTATCATCATCTTATCATCATTATGCTTATTATCATCATTATTGCAATAATTATCATTATTATTGCAATTATTGCGTTTATAATATAGATTGTTTACATCTATACTAATAACAACTACAATAAATAATAGTAAATGCATAATAATAACATAATAACGTGTTTTATAATCATTATTTATAATCATTATTTTAATTAATATCGTATTACTGTAATTATTACTGTTATAATAATTATTTTACGATTATACTACCATAAAAAAATATAATGATAATAATACAATAATGATATTAAAACAATATTATACAATTTCGTATTATTATAATTATACTTTATTATTATTATTATTGTTTATTATTACAGTTTATAATATATTTTTTGGCAATAATACTAATAATGACAGTAATAATAATAATAATAATAATAATACTGATAATGATAATGCTAATATGATAATAATGAAATAATAATCATGAAAATTAGTAATAATCTTAATAATCATCAAATGTTATCCAATTCTCTTTATTCTCATTTTATCATCATTGTTGTCATGATTAATAGAATTCAGGTAATTATGATCATTATTCCCAATAATTGCAGAATCCTCAAATGAATGGAAAAAACGTCATTTTGGAGTCTACTCTCAAAAGGCTATATTTTCGCTAGATTTTGCCGCTTTTCGAACTTTTGGGATTTTTTTTTTTCTTTTACCTTTTTTTATTATATATGGACAACAATTCCTGGTTATTATCATCATTATATCCATGATTCTCAATCATTATTATCGTTATCATCATCATTATCATCATTTCATCATCATTATCATCATTATTGCAATATTATCTCATTATTGCAATATTATCATTATTTTGCAATTTTGCAGTTATAATATATATTTTTACATCTATACTAATAACAACTACAATAATAATAGTAATAGCAATAATATAACAATAATAAGTTTTTATAATCATTATTTATATCATTATTTTAATTAATATCGTTATTACTGTAATTATTACTGTTTATAATAATTATTTTTACAATTTATACTACCAGTAAAAAAAATAATAATGATAATAAGAACAATAATGTATTATAACACTATTATACAATTCGTATATTATAATTATGCTTTATTATTATTATTATGTTTATTATTACAGTTATTATATTTTTTGCAATATACTAATAATTAAGTAATAATATAATAATAATAATAATAATAATAATCAATATAATGATAATACAATAATAATATAATAATAATAATAATAATTAATAATGATAATAATAATGATAATAATGAAATAATGATAATAATATGATAATAGTAATAATCTTAATAATCATCAATGTTATCCTAATTCTCTCTATTCTCACTTTATCATCATTATTGTCATATTAATAGAATTCAGGTAATTATTATCATTATTACCCTAATAATGCCAGAGATCATCAAATAATGGACAAAAACGTCAGTTTGGAGTCTACTCTCAAAAGGCTATATTTCGCTAGATTTTGTCCGCTTTTCGACTTTTGTGGATTTTTTTTCTTACCTTTTTGGTTAATTATATAGTACCATTCCTGTTATTATCATCATTAATTATCATGATTATCATCATTATATCGTTATCATCATCATTATCATCATTATCATCATTATCATCATCATTATCTCATTATTGCAATTATTATCATCATTATTGCAATACTTAGCATTGCTTATTGCAGTTATGGCAGTTAAAATATATATTTTTACATCTATACTAATAACAACTACAATAATAATAGGAAGAGCAATAATAATAACAATAATACGTTTTTATAATCATTATTTATATCAATTATTTAATTACTATCGTGATTACTGTAATTATTACTGTTATAATAATTATTTTTACATTATACTACCAGTAAAAAAAGAATATGATATAATACAATAATGATATTAATAACAATATTATAACAATTCGTAATTATTATAATTATCCTTATTATTATTATTATTGTTTATTATTACGTTATAATATATTTTTGGGGCAATAATACTAATAATTAAAGTAATAATAATAAAATAATAATAATAATAATAATAATAATAAAATAATATAATAATAATAATATAATAATAATAATTATTATAATAATAATGATACTAATGTAATAATGATAATAATAATGATAATTGTAATAATATTTAATAATCATCAAATGTTATCCAAATTCTCTTTATTCTCACTTTTTATCATCATATTGTCATGATAATAGAGTTTCAGGTAGTTATATCATTATTACCCTAATAATTGCCAGAATCCTCAATGAATGAAAAAAAACGTCATTTGGAGTCTACTCTCAAAGGATAATATTCGCTAATTTTGCCGCTTTTTCGACTTTGGGATTTTTTTCTTTTACCTTTTTTTTATTATAATGACACAATCCTGTTATTATCATCCATTATTATCATGATTATCATCATTATTTATCGTTTATCATCATCATTATCATCATTTCATCATTATCACATCATTATCAATCATTTGCAATTATATCATCATTATTCAATAATTATCATTAATTATTGCATTTTGCAGTTAATAATTATATTTTTTACATCTATACTATAACACGACAATAATAATAGTAATAGCAATATAATACAATAATAACGTTTTTATAATCATTATTTAATATCATTAGTTTAATAATATCGTTATTTACTGTAATTATTACTGTTATAATAAGTATTTTTACATTATACTACCAGTAAAAAAATAATGATGATCAATAATAACAATAATGATATTAAATAACAATATTATAACATTTGTATTATTATAATTATACTTATTATTATTATTATTGTTTTATTACAGTTATCAATATATTTTTGGCCAATAATACTAATAATATTAAAGTAATAATATAATAAGAATAATTAATAATAATAATAATAATAATAATAATGATAATAATAATGATTAATACTGATAATAATGATATAATAATGATAATGTAATATATTAATAATCATCAAGTTGTTATCCAAATTCTCTTTATTCTCACTTTATCATCATTATTGTCATGATTATAGAATTCACGTAATTAATTTCATTATTACCCTAATAATTGCCCAGAATCTCAAATGACTGGAAAACGTCATTTTGGAGTCCTACTCTCAAAAGGCTATATTTCGCTAGATTTTGCCGCTTTTTCGACTTTTGGATTTTTTTTTCTGTTTACCTTTTTTTTATTATATTGTACACAATTTCCTGGTTATTATCATCATTATTAATCATGATTATCATCATTATTATCGTTATCATCATCTTATCATCATTATCAGCATTATCATCATCATTATCATCATTATTGATATTTATTATCATCAATGATGGCATAATTATCATTATTATTGCATTAGTGTCAGTTATAATATATATTTTTACATCTATAACTAATACCAACTACAATAATAATAGTAATAGCATAATAATAACAATAATAAGTTTTTTATAATCATTATTTTAATCATTATTTTTAATTAATATCTTTATACTGTAATTATTAACTGTTATAATAATTATTTATTGCAATTATACTACCAGTAAAAAAAATAATAATGATAATAATACAATAATGATATTAATAACAATATTATAACAATTCGTATTATTATATTATACTTATTAATTATTATTAGTGTTATTATCTACAGTTATAATATATTTTTGGTAATAATCAATAATTAAAGTTAATAATAATAATAAGATATTAAATATAATAATAATAAATAATAATAATAATAATTAATATAATAATAATAATATCATAGATAATGATAATAATATATAATCATGATAATAATGTAATAATAAGGATAATAGTAATAATTGATAATCATCAAATGTGTATCCAAATTCCTCGTTATTCTCACTTTTATCATCAATTATTGTCATGATTAATAGAAATTCAGGTAATTATTATCATTTATTACCCTAATAATTGCAGATCTCAAATGAATGGAAAAACGTCATTTTGGAGTCCCTACTCCTCCAAAGGCTATATATTTCGCTAGATTTTGCCGCTTTTTCGCCTTTTGGGAATTTTTTTTTTCTTTTACCTTTTTTATTATATATGGACACAATTCCTGTTATTTATCATCATTATTATCATATGATTATCATCATTATTTTCGTTGATCATCATCATTATCTCATTAATTGCAATTATTATCTCATTATTGCAATAATATCATTATTATTTCCAATTATTGCAGTTATAATATATATTTTTACCATCTATACACTAATAACAACCTAAATAATATATAAAGCAATATAATAACAATAATAACGTTTTTATAAATCATTATTTATATCATTATTTTAAATTAATATCGTTTATTACTGGTAATTATTCTGTTATAAGAATTATTTTTAAATTATACTACCAGTAAAAAAAATAATAGAGAATAATAACATAAGGATATTAATAAAAATATTATAACAATTTCGTATATTATAATTAATACTTTATTATTAGTATTATTGTTATTAGTACAGTTATAATATTTTTTGAGCATAATACTAATAATTAAGTAATAATAATAATAATAAAATAATAATAATAATAATAATAATAATAATAATAATAAATGATAATAATAATGATAATAATGTAATAATGATAATAATAATGATAATAGTAATAATATTATAATCATCAAATGTTATTCCAAATCTCTTTATTCTCACTTTATTATCATTAATGTCATTATTAATAGAAATTCAAGGTAATTATTTACAATTACCCTAGATAATTGCCAGAATCACAAATGAATGGAAAAAACTTCTTTTGGAGTCTACTTCTCAAAAGGGGCATATTTCGCTAGATTTTGCCGCTTTTTTCGACGTTTGGATTTTTTTTCTTTACCTTTTTTTATTATTATGGACACAATTCCTGTTATTATCATCATTATTATCATGATATCATCCCCATTATTATCGTTATCATCATCATGTATCATCATTATCATCATTATCATCATCATTATCATCATTATTTGCAATTATTATCATCTTATTGCAATAATTATCATATTATTGCAATTATTGCAGGTATATATATATTTTTACCTCTATACTAATACAACTACAATAATAATAGTAATAGCAATAATAATAACAATAATAATCGTTTTTTATATCATTATTTATATCATTATTTTAATTAATATCGTTTATTACTTGTAATTATTACTGTTATAATAATTATTTTTTACAATTATACGACAAGTAAAAAAATAATATTATAATAATAACAATAATGATATTAATAACAATATTATAACCATTCGTATTATTATAATTATACTTATTATTATTATTATTGTTATTATTACAGCTATAATTATTTTTTGGCAATAATCTAATAGTTAAGTAATATAATAATACTAAAATCATATAATGAATAATAATAATAATATAATAATAAAAATATAATAATAATAATAATATAATCAATAATAATATGATAATAATGATAATAAGGATAATATAATGATAATAGTAATAATATTTATAATCTCAATGTTATCCAAATTCTCTTTATTCTCACTGTTATCATCAGTATTGTCATGATTAATAGAATTCAGGTAATTATTATCATTATTACCCTAATAAATTTCCAGAATCATCAAATGAATGGAAAAAACGTCATTTTGGAGTCTACTCTCAAAGCTATATTGCGCTAGATTTTGCCGCTTTTTCCGTTTTTTGGATTTTTTTTCTTTTACCTTTTTTTTTTTATATATGGACACAATTTCCTGTATTATCATCATTATATCATGATTATCATCATTATTTTCTTTATCATCATCTTATATCATTATCATCATTATCATCATTATCATCATCATTATCATCATCATTGCAATTATTATCATCATTATTGGCATAATTACATTATATTCCAATTATTGCAGTTATATGATATATTTTTTGTACATCTATACTATAACCTACAATAATAATAGTAAAGGCAATAATATTCAATACTAACGTTTTTATAATCATGATTTTATATCAGTATTTTAATTAATTCATTATTACGTAATTATTACTGTTATAATAATTATTTTTTACATTTAATCTACCAGTAAAAAAAATAATAATGATAATCTAACAATAATGATATTAATAAAAATATTATAACAATTCGTATTATTATAATTATACTTATTATTTTATTAATTGTTATTATCCAGTTATAATATATTTTTTTGGCAATAATACTAATAATTAAAGTAATAATAATAATAATACTAATATTAATAATAATAATATAATAATAAGATAATAATAATAATAATAAATAATAATAATAATAATAATATAATGATAAAATAATGATAATCATGATTAATAATGATAATAATAATATATATAATAATATTAATAATCATCAAATGTTATCCAAATTCTCTTTATTCTCACTTTGATCATCATTATTGTAATGATTAATAGAATTCAGTAATTATTATCATTATTCCCCTAATAATTGCCAAATCATCACATGATGGAAAAAAACGTCATTTTGGAGTCTACTCCTTCAAAAGGCTATATTTCGCTAGATTTTGCCGCTTTGGAACTTTTGGGATTTTTTTCTTTTACCTTTTTTTATTTATAGTGGACCAATTCCTGTTATTATCATCATTATTATCCATTGATTATCATCATTATTATCGTTATCTCATCAATTATCATCATTATCATCATTATTCATCATCATTATAATCATTATTGCATTCTTATCATCATTTTGCAATAATTTATCATTATTATTTCAATTATTGCAGTTATAATATATATTTTTACATCTATACTAAAACAACTACAATAATAATAAGTAATAGCAATAATAATAACAATATACGTTTTATAATCATTATTTATGATCCATTTTTAATTTAATCTCGTTATTACTGTAATTATTACTGTGTTATAATATTATTTTTACAATTATAACTACCAGTAAAAAAAATAAAATGATAATAATAACAATATGATATTAATGAACAATATTATAACATTCGTATTATTATAATTATACTTATTATGTCTTTATTATTGTTACTATTACAGTTATAGTATATTTTTTGGCAATAATACTAATTAATAAATTGTAATCATAATAATATAATAATAATAATAATAATAATAAAATAATAATAATAATGATAATAATATAATTAATAATAATATGATGAATAATAATGATAATATGATAATAATGATAATAATAGTGATAATATTGATATATTAATAATCATCAAATGTTATCCAAATTCTCTTTATTCTCACTTTATCATCATTTTGTGCCCATGATTAATAGATTCAGGTATTTATTATCATTTTACCCCTAATAATTTGCCAGAATCATCAAATGAATGGAAAAAACGTTCTTTTGGATCTACTCTCAAAAGGCTATATTTTATTATTTTTTTTTTTCCCAATTTTTAAAAAATTTTTAAAAAAATTTTTTGTTTTTAAAAAATAATTAATTTAAAAATTTTTAAAACTAAATTTAAATTAAAATTTTTTTTTAAAAAAATAATTTTAACATTTTATATTTTTTAAATTAAATTTTAATATTTTAGTTACCCCAAATTTTTTTATTTCACAAATATCATATTTAAAAATTTTTAATAATATTATCTTATTAAAATTTAAATTTTATTATAAAATTTTAAATTTTATTTTTTGGCAAAAAAATTTTTAAAAAAATTTTGGTTTTTTTTTAAAATTTTTTTTTTTTTTTAATATTTTTTAAAAATTTTTTATTATTAAATGTTTTTAATTTTTTAAAAAAATAAATTAAATATAAAATAAAATTTTTTAAAATTTTTTAAATATATATTTTATTTTTTTTAAATTATTTTTTAAATTATATTTTTATTTTTTTAAATACAATTTTTAAAAATTTTTTGGGAAATTACTTAATAAATTTAAAATATTTTTTTTAAATTTTAAATTTTTTTTTTAAAAATTTTTTTTTAAATTTAAAACCCCCTAAAAAATATATAATAATAAAAAAATTTTTAAAATAAAAAAATTTACATTTTTTTATTTATTTTATTAATTATTTTATTTTTTAAAATTTTTATTTTTTTTAAAAAAAAAAATTTAAAAGAAATAAAATAAAAATAAAAAAAAAATATTTTAAAAAAATTTTTTAAAAAAATTTTTTATTTAAAAATTTTAAAAAGTTTTTTTTTTTTTTTTAAAAAAATTTTTTTAAAATTTTAATAAAATTTTTAAAAAAAATTTTAAATTTATTTTTTTTTTTAAATTTATATTTTTTAATATTTTTATATTTTTTAACTTTAAATTTTTTTTTAAATTTTAAAAAGGAAATATTTTAATTTTTTTTGGTTAAATTTTTTTTTTAAATTTAAAAATAAAATTTTATAATTTTAAAAATAAAATAATATAAAAAAATTTTTATAAATATTTTTATTATTATTATATATATTTAAAAATTTTTAATTCTTTTTATATTTTTTTAAAATTAAAAATTAAATTATTAAATTATATTTTTAAAAAATTTATTAAAAAATCAAAATAAAAATAGTTTTTTAAATTAAATTTTATATTTCTATTTTTTTTTTAATTTTTTTTTTTTTTTTTTTAAAATAAATTTTTAAAAAAATAAAAAATAAAAAATTTTAATTTTAAAAAAATAAAAAAATAATTTTATTTATTTTTTAAAATTAAATTTATTTATTTTTAATTTAATTTTTTTAAAAATTTTAAAAATTTTTTTTTTTAAAATTTTAAAAAAATAAAATAATAAAAAATAAATCAAAATTTATATTTTATAAATATTTTTTTAAAAAATTAAAATAATAAAAAAAATTATTTATTATTTTTTAAAACAAATTTAAAAATTTTCTTTTTCCATTTTTTTTTTTTTTCTTTTAAAAATTTTTTATTATATTAACTTTTTTATTTTTTTTATTTTTTATAAAAATTTTTTTAATTTTTAAAAATCAATTTAAAATTTTTTTAAAAAAAAGGGGGGAATTTTATTTTATTTTTTTTTTTTTTATATTGAAAAAATTTTTAATATATTTTAAATTTTTAATTTAAAAAATTTAAATAAAATATAAAATTTTATCAATAATTTTATTCATTTTTATTTTTTTAATTATTATCATTTTTTTTAAATAATTCAAATTTTTTTTTTAAAAATTTTTTTCCTTAAATAAAATTTTAAAATTTTATTTTAAATTTTTTTTTTTATTATTTAAATTTTTAAAATTTTTCATTTTATATTTAAATTTAAAAATTTTTTTTTAATAAATTAAAAAAAATAAAAAAAAAAAATAATATTTTAAATATTTTAAAAATTTTTTTTTTAAAATTAAATTTAAAATTATATATATTTTTTTAATTTAATAAAAATTTTTTTAAAATCATAAAAATTAAAAAATTTTTTTAAATTAATAATATTTATTTTAAAAAAATTTTTAAAAAATAAAAAAAAAAAATTTTTAAAAAAAATGGGAAAAAAAATAATAAAAATTGAAAAAAAAAAATTATAAATCATTTAAAAAAATTTTTTTAATTTTTTTTTATTTAAATTTTTTTTTAAAACTTTTTTTTATTAATATAAAAAATTTCCTTTTCATCATTTAATAAAAAAAAATTTTTATTCTTATATTTTAATTTTCCCTTTTTAAATTTAATTTTTTTTATTTTTAAATTTTTAATTTTCCCAAATTTTTTTTATTTATTATTTCTATTATTTTTTGAAATTTTTAAATTAACTAATTTAAAATATAAAATAATAAAAATTTTTTAAAATATTTTTTTAAAATTTTTTTATAATTTTTTTAAATTTTTAAATTTTTTAAAAATTTTTTTTAAAAATAAATATATTTAAAAATTTTTTTTTAAAATTAAATTTTTAAAAAAATTTAAAAATTAAAAATTTTAATAAAATAATAATTTTTAATAATATAATTTAAAAATAAAAAAAAAAAATTAATTATTTTAAAAAATTTAAATATTAAAAATTTTTAAAAATTTAAAATAAAAAATTAAAAATTTTTTTTAAAAAATTTTTTAAATGATTATGTAATATAAAAAAATTTTTTTTTTTAATTATTATAATTTTCCCTTTTAAAATTTTTTTTTAAAAATTTAATAAAACAAATTTTTATATTAAAAAAAATTCAAAATTTTTTTTAAAAAATTTTTTTTGGGTATTTTTTTTTTTTTTAAAATTTTCCCTTTCCTTTTAATTTTTTTTTTTAATTTCTATTTTTTTTAAAATTTCCTTTTTTATCATTTTATTTTAAAATTTATTTTTTTTAAATTTTTTTTTTTCAAATTTTTCTTTTTTGTTTTTTTTTAAAATTTTTTTTTAAAATTTTTATAAAAAATTTTTTTATTATAATATAATAAAAAACAAAAAAAAAATTTTTATAAAATTTTTGGGTTTTTTTAAATTATTTTTTTTAAAAAAATTTATTTTTATTATTACGTTATAATTTTTTTTAAAAATAATAATAAAAATTTAAATAAAAAAAAAATAATTTTAATAAAATAAAAAATAAAAAATATAAAAAATTTTAAAAATAATTTTATTTTAAAATAATATAAAAAAAATTTTGAAAATTTTTAAAAATTAATAAAATTTTTAAATATTAAATTTTATAAAATTTTTTATTTTTTTAATCTTTTATTTATGTTAAATAAAAAATTCGAAATTTTATAAAACCCCCAAAAATTTCAAAAAAAATGAAAAAAAAAACTTTTTTGGGGTTTTCTCAAAAGGTATATTTGCATTTTTTTTTTTTTTGGGGTTTTTTTTTTTAAAATTTTTTTTTTAAAGGGAAAAAAACCCCCCTTTTTTATCATCTTAACTATTTTCCCTTTTTCGTTTCACTATTTTTTTTTCTTTTACCCTTTTTTATTAAAATTTTTTTTATTTTGGTTTATAATTTTATTTTTCAATTATCGTTATAAAAATATTTTTCTCAATACATAACATACAAAATAATGTAAAAACAATATTCAAAATAACTTTTATTTTTTTTTTCCAATTTATTAATTTTTTACTTATTTACGAATTTTATTTTTAATTTTAAACATAAAAAATAATAATTTTTAAACAAAATTATTAAAAATATTAAAAAATTTATTTTTAAAATTTATTTTTTTTATTTTTTAAAATTTTTTAAAGTTAAAAATTTTTTTTAAAATTAAAAAAATAAAAATAAATATAATAATAAAATAATATAATAAAAATTAATATAATTAAAAATTTTTTTTAAAAATAAAAATTGAAAATATAAAAATTTAAATAAAAAATTAAAAAATTTAAAATCTTAAAATAAATAATTTTTTTTTTATATATATTTTCAGATAATAAATATGGAAATTTATATATTTTAAAATAATTCCAAAATCAAATAAAAAAAAAAAACCTTTGGGGGTCTTCTAAAAGGGTTTTTTGTTTTTTTAAAGGGGGATTTTTTTTTTCCTTTTTTTTTAATATGGAAAACCTTTTATTACCAAACATATTTTTTTTTTTTTTCCGTTTCTTTTTTTTTTTTTCTTTTTAATATATTTTTCAATTATTATCATCTTTATTAAAATATTTTTTTTAATTTTCTTTATAATATATTTTTTTACCCAAAAAAACAAAAATTATAAAAATACAATTTAAAACAATTTTTAAATTTTTATATATTTTTTAATATTTTTTAAATTATATTTTTAAATTAAAATTTTATTTAAAAAAATGAAAAAATTTATTTTTACTTTAAAACCCCCTAAAAAAAAAATTTAAAAAAATAAAATAATATTTAAAACAATATTATTTTTTTATTTTTTAATATAATTTTTTTTTTTTTAATTTAATATATTTTTTAAAAAATTTTAAAATTAGAAAATAATAATAATTAAAAATAATAATTATAAAAAAAATAAAATAATAATATATTTTTTTAATAAAAATAATAATTTAAAATATTAATAGAAAATAATAATAATAAAATAATAATAATAATGATGATAATAATGATAATAGTAATAAATTAATAATCATCAAATGTTATCCAAATTTCTTTATTCTCACTTTTATCATCATTATTGTCATGTTTAAAAGAATTCTGGTAATTATTATCATTATTACCCTAATAATTGCCGAATCATCAAATGAAATGGAAAAACGTCATTTTTGGAGTCTACTCTAAAGGCTATATTTCGCTAGATTTTGCCGCTTTTTCGACTTTGGGATTTTTTTTTTTACCTTTTTTTTTTATAATAGGGACACAATTTCCTTTTTTATCATCATTTTTTCATGATTATCATCATTATTATCGTTATCATCATCATTATCATCATTATCATCATTATCATCATATTATCATATTATTGAAATTATTATCATCATTATTGAAAATTATTATCATTATTATTGCAATTATTGCAGTTATAATATATAATTTTACATCTATACTAATAACAACTACAATAATAATAGTTATTAATATAATAACAATAATATCGTTTTTATACTCATTATTTATATCATTATTTCAATTAATATCGTTATTACTGTAATTATTACTGTTATAATAATTATTTTTACAATTATACTACCAGTAAAATAATAAAATGATAATAAAAACAATAATAATATTAATAACAATATTATAACAATAGTATTATTATAATTATACTTATTATTATTATTATTGGTTTATTATTAAGTTATAATATATTTTTTGGCAATAATACTAATAATTAAAGTATAATAATAATATAATAAATAATAATAATAATAATAATAATAATAATATAATAATAATAATCTAATAAAATAATAATAATAATAAAAAATAATAAAATGAATAATAAGATAATTGATATAATATGAATATAATAATATTAATAATCATCAAATGTATCCAAATTCTCTTTTATTTTAATCTT
>NW_023660284.1:0-19572 GCF_015228065.2 Penaeus monodon | reverse complement strand
AAAAGAATAATCAGGGCCCCCCTAAAATAAAGAAAAAAACCAAAAAGGGTGAAGTAAAAATTATTTTTTTCACAAGGGATGTTTTAATGGTCCGGAATATCTTTTCAGTCGCTTCGAGATAAAAGCAGGGGATTTTTCAGCAGCGTTTTTTTAAAATTTAATTTTTGGTCATTCGGAATTTTAATCAGCGCAGAAATCCAGTTCCTGAGAAAGACTTTTGTTCTTCAGTTGGGATTCTTCAGAAAAAAATAAAAAGTATTTGTTTTCATCTTTTTTTATTTATTTTTTTTATTTTTTACAAAAATACAAAATTTAAAAGTTGTTTTATGGATATTTTTTTTTTGGACGTTTTTGATGATAGTTAGAAATGCAAATATGTCAACGGGTACAGTTTTCAGAAATCTTAAATCCTTTAATTTTTGTCTTTACAATATTTTATGTGTTTTCTGGGCCCTAGGGAAAAAGCCCCAAGGGCGATAATTTTTGGGTGCTCTCAAAACGGGTTTGTGAACCGGAATTGAGGAATTTGGGTATTAACCATAGTTTTACATAGATTCAGGAAAATTTAGTTTTGCAGTTTTTTGGAGCGGGGGAGGCTTCTCGGGCCCCCTGGAAATATACATCTGTCTGCCATACTTTCTCTTTAATACTTCAGTAGGTTTGACTCGGCGTCGAAAACACGCACACCACACACACCACACACACACAACACCACCACAACACACACGCTCACGCACACACACAACATCAACACCACACACAATATACCGCACAGCATATAAAACACACACACACACACACACACACACATACACACACACACACACACACACACACACAACACACACAACACACACACCACCACACCCCAAAAATTTATTATAATATATATATATATATATATATAAATATATAATATTAGCACGCACAAACATACACACACCACAACCCACACACACACAACACACCACACACACACACACAACCCCAAAAGACACAACACACACAACCCCACACACCCAAAACAATACAACGCACAGACTTTTTAAAAACCACACACCCACACCCCACCACACAACACACACACACACCATATTAAATTATATAATATAATATTATATATAATATATATACATATATTATATTTTTAAAATTAATTTATTATATATAATATTATATATATATATATATATATACGTACACACAAACTAAGTCTTATATCATATACATAAGAGGAGAGGGAGGGGAAGAGAGAGAGAGGGGGAAGGGGAGGGGGGGAGGGGAGAGAGAGGAAGAGAGAGAGAACCCAGAGAAAAATCGAGAGAGAAAACAGAGAGACAAAAAACTGAAAATAAAAGAGCGGAAAAAAAAAAATGGGGAATAAGTTTTTCCCAAAACTTACAAAAAGCGTAAATCCTACGGCTGTAATTAGCCGGGGACCCGAGGGCCCCTGCAGCCGCGGCTGCGGCAACCGAAGTTTTTGGGGTTAGATAAGGGGGGGGCTTTTCAAGCCCCTTCCCCTAGTCAGCCCCGACTCTGAAAAAAAAATGAATTGTAAAGTGTAAAAACCCCACACCCACAAACACACACCCCACACACCACACACAAACCAACACACAACACACACACGCAACACACACACGCGCGCAACACACACACACACACAAACACACACCCCACACACCACACACCACACACCCATACATACATACATATATACATACATACATAACCAAACACACACACACCACACACAACACACACACAACACACACACACACACCACCAAAACCACCACACACAACCCCAACACCCCACGCGCGCGCGCGCCAAATTTCACCAAACAATATGTTTGGCGTATTGCAGTGTAACTGTTTCAAAGCGGCAGAGATAGTTCCTCCTCGTTAGTTGGAGACTGCGAGTTGAGAAGGAGCCTGGGGGATTCCACTCAACATTTCTTTTCTCCTGACAAACCTCTACACCAATGATTAAATACAGAAATGATAATTCATACCGCATCCCCCTTTCGCGTGGGTTATCAAGGGGCGTGTTGTTCAGTAGGCAACCAGGCTGACAATGTTAAACATGCATCGGGAAGACAAAGAAAAAAAAATGTCTAATTAAGAAACACATTAAAATCGGAACGTGGAACGTAAGGAAAATGAAAAGAGATGGGTAAATTGCATACTGAAACGAAATGGATAGATAAAAACATTCAAATACTGGGAATCAGTGAGCCCAAATTTGGAAAAGTAATGGAATTTTTCAGAACTTAAGAAAACCCAAGACAGTTTTTTTTTCTGGAAAAAAAGAAGGAAATTATAGTCACGGATTGCTATGATTTTCACGAAAAAAACTGCGAATGGCACTAATTGGGTACAGCCCAATAAATGATCGCGTTATAAAGTCAGAATAAAAGCAAAACCTCATAACATTAGTATTATACAATGCTACGCACCACCAACATTGCAAGTGATAAAGAAATTTTAGACCAATCCCTAACAGAGATGAAAAAGTAATTATAGGAGCCTCAACCCCAAAGTAGGCAAAATGATCTAAAAATGACATCTTGGAAATTCCGGCCTGGAGAATAAATGAAAGAGGTGAAGATTTTATTGATTCTGTAGTACAATAATCTAGTTATAGCCAACACATTGTTCCAACACCCCCCAAAGAATTTGTACACGTGGTTTTCCCCAGACAAAGAACACGCACCAAATTGACTACATTGTGTTGAACCAGAAATTAAAAAGTTGTATAAAAATGCCAAGACAAGACCTGGTGCCGACTGCAACAGTGACCACCAAATACTAACTATCGACTTTCAACTAAGTCTCAAAAAGATGGAGCGTCCAACACCACCTCCAAAGCTCGACTACAAAACTCTTGACAACAATTACATAATTACAGTGTCAAACAAATTTGAATTGCTCAATCAATGTGAAGATGATAGATAAAACACCAAATGAGTTGTGGGAAGAAGGAAAAGAACTCCTGCTGAGCGCTGCTTCAGAAACTATCACCAAAAAGAAAAAGACAAATTCCCCTGGATATCTGAAGAAACACTATTTGAAATTGAAACAAGAAGATGCCTAAAATCAAAGGGGTATCAATAATCAGTTGAAGGAGTAATTTTAAAAACCAAAATACAAAAATCAAAGATTATTGCGACAAGATAGGAAAAAATATTTAAATGAACATTGCCCAGAGCCTTGAAAACTGTCCATAAGACACTAAAGAACTCTACCAAGGAGTACGAAACATTACACGAAAATTCAAACCTACAATGGACACTATCAAAACTGAAGATGGACTTGTTTTATGTGTTGGAAAAGAAGTCAAAGATAGATGGAATCAATATTGTTCCAACTTATACAAAAAAATAAGATCTACCCAAAAACATTAATTAGACTCAATGACAGCGAAGATGAAACCACCGCCACTGCTAGACAAAGTTATAAAAGCCATAAAAGAATTAAAGAATAACAAGAGTCCGGGAATAGATGAAATAACAGCAGAACTAATCAAGAATGCTGTCGAAAGCGTTGAATACTTCTACAAACTTTGTACGAAAATATGGAATGAAAGAAAATGGCCAGAAGACTGGGTAAAAATAGTCTTTATTCCCATACCTAAAAGAGGTGATGCACTCCAATGCAACAATAACAGGACAATTGCATTAATAAGTCACAGCAGCAAAAATTTTTTTTAAAATTAAATTTCTGAAAGAATGAAGTTAAAGTTAGAGAAGAAATTGCAGACGAACAAGCAGGTTTCGCCCTGGAAAAGGTACCAGAAACCAGATTCTAAATCTAAAATTTATCATATAGAAAAATTGAGACCATCAGAAAAACATATACCTGTGTTTCATTGAATACTCGAGGGGTTTTGATACTGTTGATCACATATCCTCTGGAATAATATGAATGATATGAAATTTCCAAAAAAACACATCCAAAATAATAAAAGCCATGTGTGACCAACAACAAACAAATGTAAGAACCACTTATGGTTAACCGAATGGTTTTGAAATCAACCAAGGAGTACGGCAAGGTTGCATTCTGTCTCCCCACCTTTTTAAAATATATTCTGAGCAATTATGAGAGGTGCTCTAGAGAATTTTGAAGGAACTGTAGATGTGGAGGATACAAAATATCAAATCTAAGATACCCGGTGATATAGTTTTAATTGCCAGCAGTATCATTGAACTACAACAACTACTAGATAAAATTAGAGAAGCAAGCAAAAAGGCTGGTTTGTTTCTTAATGCCAAGAAAACTAAGACTATGAAGATTCGAAGATAACCGGCAGTGAAAGATATGAAACATGTTACAATCAATGAAGTGGTTGTGGAAAATGTGAAAGAGTTCACTTATCTTGGAGCTGTTTTACTAATACATATGATGATTCACCGGAGATAAAAAGAAGAATTGCATTTCCAAAAACGCCACAGTTGCTCTCAATAACATCTGGAAGACCAAAGCATTACTTACGGACAAAGCTGAGGTTATTGAACTCATTAGTTTTCCCAATTGCGTCATATGGTTCTGATGTTGGGTGCTGAAGATGAGGTCAATAGTTTTGAACTATGGTGTTACAGACGAGTCTAAGTATTAAATGGACAGGAAAGAAAACGAATGATGAAGTGCTGAGAAAATAAATTGTAAAGACCGGCTGTTGGACATCTTGAACAAAAGGAAATTAAAGTTTATTGGTCATGTGATGAAAAGTAAAAGTATTGAGAAAGACTTGCTGACAGGGATGGTGATAGGAAACAGAGGAAGAGGCAAACCGAAGACAAGACTAAGCGACAACATCAAAGATATTTGCGGGCTGTCGATGGTACAAGTGGAAAGAAAAGCGCAAGATCGAGTTGAGTGGCGAAGGATGGTGGAGAGGTCCACGGCTGCTCAAACATGAGCATACCGTTATTGATGATGATAAATAGATATTGTGGAGGTTTTTCAAACCTCGCCCTGAGAACAGCAGAATCCAGATAGTGTGTCCAGATCTCCATTTTTTACCGTTTTACCACTGATCACTTTTAGATAACTTTCCTTTTTTTTGCCCCATCTTCTAAGTCGCGTTTATCACGTTTTCTGTTTTATTTCGTTCTTTTAAGTAATGATTGATGTCTTTTATTGCTTTTATTAAATTTTTGCCTTCGTACTATTTTATTTAGTGTTTTGAATAATTTTGATTGTACTTTTAATTGTTCTTTTTTAAATTAAAATTTATTATTCGTATTCATATTTTAGCTTTTTCTTCGATTTATAGACGCGCATGACGGGGTTTGTCCTTTTATAAAATTGTCTTTTTATTTTATGTATTTTTTTTTGATTTAGATTTTTTACCATATAAATGTTTATATTCATGTTTTACGTCATTGACATCGTCTTTTTAGCTTTTTAGCGATGTCAATGACGTCAGTACTTTTTAAGAAGCTTTATTTTTCAATGTTTTTATTATTTGTCTTCGTCCTTTAATTTTTTTTTGTCATTCTCGTTTATTTTTGTACGCGCCATGCATTTTTCATATTTTAATTATGTTTATTTATGAAAATGATGAAAATGAAGGCAGTGAGGTCACCAAGACGTCTGTGTATAAATACGGAACCGCCGAAAAAAATAAAGGAATATCTGTCTAAAACTGTGATTGTGTTACCCCCTCTGGATTTCCCTTCAGCCTGAGACTCACCAGAACAAAGGTTATGCTGAGCAGATTTCCCGTTACTTGCCTAGGTCATTTGCTGGACGTTGTCTTTTGTGTTTTTGTTTTATTATGTTTTCATTGTTTTAAGTGCTTTTAGACGTATTTTACGCCGAAGCCCTTCAGGATTCGACTCTTCCCGCTTTGTTTTTTAACATTCAGTCCCTTTTAAGTTTAGTAATTAATATTTTATTTTTATTTATTTATTTATTTATTTGTTTATATATATATATTTATTTATTTATTTACTTACTTACTTACTTACTTACTTACTTACTTACTTACTTATTACTTTCTTATTTATATTAGTAAGTTAACGTAAGTTTCTTTTCATTATCTTGTATTTGAATAAACTAACGTAATTTTAGTATGTATTCTTGTTTTTACATTTTGTGCCTTAAACAGTTTTATCATTTCAGTATCTTTTAAGTTCTTTTATTCATCGTATTTTAAATGATAGACTGAACCACAAGGACTTCAGTTCATATTTCATCGCTCAGGGTACATGTCAAGCCAACGACCCCTTACTTGCGTCCTTAAGCCGTTGTCGCTTCACGAGGCTGGGGTTAAGCGAGCTCTTCGTTAGAGATCAACAAAATATCCTTACAATAGATAGATAGAAAATAGTAGGTAGGTCGGTATTAGGTAGGGAGGTAGGTATATGCATAAAATAGTATTTGTCAAAATACATATAAAAAGGGCGCATGCAGAATGATCATAAATACGGTAGCTCCTGTTTGAGAAACCGGGACCTCCCCATACCCTTGCCACTAAATTTCCCGAGGGTAAGAATCGAAGAACGTAGTTGTAATTATGAAAAGGGAACCCTTTTGGGGGGAAAAACTGCAAGGAAAATATGGGGGAGGTGTAGCATCGGAGGAAAATCAAGCATGGGCAGTTTTTAGAAACAAAAAAGGGATCAATATATAAAAACGATTTCCCTTTCCTATGCCTATGCCATTTTTTCGGGGGGCAAAAGGGGTCGCGGACGTCTCGCGAGCCCACCCTTTCTCGTTGTCAGAAGCGAGACGGCCGCAAGCTCCGCCCTTTGTTTTGGGGAAACTATTGGATAAGAAAAATACTGTAATAAGTGGTTTCTTCAACAAATTGATCAGATATTTTGTAAAAAACCATATGGATCGGGGGGATAAATTTCCATTATTATAGCTAGCTCTTTCTAATAAAAAATGAAAATTTGATATGCCATAGCCCAGCAAATGACATGAAACCGAAACTCTATTAAAATTTTCGCAGGTTTAAAAAAAACAAGGGGGAACTGAACAAGAAATGAAAAAGGAAAAGGTCTCCCCGGTGAGGATGGAATTCCCTATGTGTAGCTCAGGCCCCTGGTAATCCCCTTTGCACTATACGGGTTTAAGTTTGCAAAGGTACTGCTCCCCCCTGGAACGCGTCTAATCATCCCTATACCGAAAAAAAAACCCTGATAAATCCGCCAATTTCAAAACCTCATGTGTATGCAAGTTTTAGAAAGGATAATTTTGAACAACTCAGGTACAGGTTAAAAGGTAAATTATCTCACAACGTACGGATTCCTATGGGGACGTAGCACACAACTTGTTTGCAGAGTACTTTTCACACTCTAACCAGGGAACACACTGTTTTTTTTTTGCCCCTTAAGTCAGTTTTTGCATTGCAAACAGAAAAGTTATTCTAACAATAGTAAGTTTTGGGCACCCGGGGGTTAAGATATGAACTGGATTAGAATGTATCTCTCAAAACAGATTGCAAGGTCCTGTTCAGGGGAGTGAGAAGTCTAGCGACTTAACATTGATGCCATTTTCTTTTCGACAAGAATTTTTCAATTTTCAATCTCCCCCAGAGTCTCTTTTTTAGGAGAAGACCAGGTCGCATCGTTTACTTCCCCCCGAGATATTTATATTGTGGCATATGTCAAGCTGGACCTATGCGAAAGGGGGGGGGTATTCAGGGGTTTAGCCCCCTTGGGTTTCTCGGGGAAAATAAATAACCCACGCTCATGACCCTTTTGTGTGATTCTGTCGAGATTTTTGATCCTCTCTTGTGATGATGCTCTGAGCATATTATCGCTAGCATAAAGGGATTACACCCCCCAAGTGGATATCTGCCCCCTTGTGCATGGGTTTTTAAAACAGCATAGGGTGAGAACCCCCCTGTGGCGCCCAAAGTTCAAAAGACTGTGAAGGGAACACTTCACGTGCTTGGCTGTATACAAAAAGGGCTTACAAAACATCAATTTATATGAGAATACAAAACTGGGCCAGCACTACCCAAAGGGAGCTGGCAGGTATACTCCTCGTCGAATTTTTAATGTCTAGGGGTCTGGAGTAGTTTTCTGTGACTCTCAAAGGCTCTTGGGGACGCAAAATTTTTTCAAAGCAGGTGGCGATAAAGAAATTGTGAGCGTAACGTAACCTATGCAACAGAGCGAAATTTCAACATTAAATTTTGTAAGGTCCTCTCATGTGGCATACGCAAGCACGACCACGTAGACAAATGGGGAAAGAAGCCTGCAGCAAGGATACTGGAACATAGATATTGGGATGCCTTTGCTAGGGTTGACAATATTTAAAAAGTCTCATATGGAAGAACTAGTAGATCTGATTTTAAAACTCAAAGGCCTAAACTTTACCTAAAGGGACTACGATCAGTATAGAGAGGCAAACCTTCCTATGGGTGGCACCGAAATCAAAACCCGGGCAGGGAGTGGTTATTGCCGAATACGTTTAGGTTTTCAGAAGTACTGGCAACTGCACGGGGCAAGAAGTGCAGATGAAACTAGAGTGGCGTGAACGAAAAAACAAAAAACGTTTAGCACTATATTCCCCGGGAAGTCATGTGATACGCCCTTTTAGAACCTAACATGAGGGTTAAAAACTATTGGGAAATTTCATTTCATCTGATACATTTGGGAAAAATACTGTACTATACCCTAAATTTTTTTGTAATAACTACGCAGCAAATAACAGTGTTATTCAACCCAGGGCAAAGCATGAAAAATAAAATTTTTGTATGATGTATGATTTATATTCTATTTTACCTTGTACAACTACAGTATTACAGACTCTGTACAATTTAAATATGTAAAACTGTAAAACGATTGCCCAAGCCGAGCAGATAGCCGCGTGGTAAATAAAAATTTCTTAACTTAAAATAACTTAAATTATACCCCAAAAGAGATTTCCGGAACTGAAGGGAAACCCTTCGGCGGCCCGGGGGTTTTCGCCTCTCCTGCGTGAGTTTATTTGCGCCTCCCCTTTCGGCAGTTTTAAGTATTATCTAGCATGTAAAAAATTATTTTAACATAAAAAGTTATAGTGCACTATTTTTTTTCTGTATAAAACGCCACCCCTCTCCCCCCTTTAGTCCTTGTACGCAAATTCCAAACATTCATGACCATTCAGGGTCCATCTCCCCTTCGTGCGTAGTCGCGGGAGGCTCCGAAGAAAGCCCGACATGCCCGTTTCCCAGGATGAAGAGTGATACAAAATGGCTTTCCCCTTTCCCAAAAGAAATTGGCAAACGCAGTGTTTGTAAAAAGATTATCTGATAAGTGAAAAATTGGCAAATTTAGGGTTGTGAAATATAGAATGGGCATAAGCCCTAAATGAAGAGACATAGAACATAGAGAACGATGCAAAAGACCCCAGAAAAGGTATAGAAATACAGAAGCAAAATAATAGAGGAGGGGGAGAAAGAGCGAGAGAGCGAGAGAGAGAACGAAAGAAGTGAAAGAAAGAGAGAGAACGAAAGAAGGAAAAGAAAGAGAGAGAAACAAAGAGAGAACAAAAGAAAGAACAAAAAGAGAGAGTACGAAAGGCGATAGCGAGAAAAAGAGAAGAGAAAGAGAGAAGAAAAAAAGAAAGAGAAAAGAAAAAGGAAAGAGAAAGAAAAAGAAAAAGAAAAGAGAAAAAAAGAGAAAAAAAGAGAAAGAGAAAGGAAAAGAATGGAGAGAGCGAGAGGAGGCAGAACGAGAGAGGGGAGAAAGAAGAGAAAAGGGAGAGAAAAAAATATACGATATAAAAGAGCATTTGGGGGCTCCGCACCCTCTGTCGCCGGGAAAAGGGTGGGGCTGCCATGTGGGGGTTCCCCCCAAAACTTCCTAATATTTTTTGTGAATTTTTCTTGTGGTTTTTAAACTTTGAGTAAAAAAGTGGGCTTTTGGGACTGGTCCTAATGGGGTAAATTTAACATGGGGTTTATACAGTGCAGTCTGACCGCTATGAGTGCAAGGGATTTAAACCTTTGTAGTTCGAAAGGGAACTGTGGGTTTTTTATTAAGTAACCACAAAGAAAAACTCGAGAGAAATAAAAAAAGGGGGCTGGGGAAAATTGGATGTTACACATATTCCACATCTAATCAATGAATATTTAACATTTGATATTTTTAATGATTTAAATTTAAAACTAAGAATGCACTACCTGATGTGTTTATTTTATTGAGTCTAGAGAAAGGCGATGATTATTTTTTTTGATAGCAAAAATAGACCATCAGAATATTGTTGTCGTTAATTCATCTTTTGATTATTGGCTGTGGGGGCCCCTTTTTCACTTTTTTCATTATTTTTTTCACACTCTTACCAACTGAGTTATATCATAATATTATCATTATTATCATTATTAATCATTTATTCACCCCCCACTATTACATCAAAACAGTTGATTTTAATAATAAAAATTAAATAACTACGGGACCCGTAAAAAATTCCCATGGAAAAAGGTGCCCCTTTCCCCCCTTTTTCACCCTTTCCTCCCATTTTTCGTCTGCCCTCACCTTCCCCCCCCCTGCCACCCCCTCCCCCTTCCAAAAAAATCCTTAAGTTAACTCTGAGATTTGCCCCCCCCCTTCCCCCCTATTAGTCCCCAAATCTCCCGCATTCTTCGCTGCTCTTACCTTTCCCTCCCCCCCCCATCTCCGCTTTTCCTGAGCCCCTATCCCCTTCCCCCCCCCCCTTCCTTACCCCCAAATTTTTCCCCTTTAAAAACCTCTATTTTTCCTTTTCCCATCTCCCTTTTTTCTTTAAAAAAACCTTCCCCTCCCTTTTCCCCTACTCCTTTCGTCTCCCCCCCCTTCCTTTCCCCTTTCCCCCCGGCCTTCCCTTTTTACCTCCCCCCCCGGGAGTCGTGTAATAAATTGAGGTCTAAAACTGACTAACTAACAGGTATGACCCGGTGTTTTTTTTTTTTTTTATTATTTTTTTTGTTATTTTATTTTTATTTTTATTATTATCTTTATCTTATCATTTCATTATCATTATATTATCATTACATTATCTTTATCTTTATCATTATCTTTCTTTATCTTACATTATTATTTTATTATTCCCATTTTTTATTAGTACTACTTTACATTTTTAATTTTTATTATTATTATTATTTTTTTTATTATTATTATTATTATTATGATATGATGATGATATGAGATGATGATATGTTTACAATATTTTAAAAATATTATCTTTTTTTCTTTTCATTATTGTATTCATCATCATCATCATCTAACCCCATCAATACATCAACATCATCAATCACATCTTTCATTCATCATCATCCTCATAATCTCTCATCATATCACATCATATCATCATCATCACATATCTTTACTTTATCAAATCTATCATCATATATCATACACTTTCATAAGCATTTCATCATGATCACCATTATTATCATTATCTCATTATCATCATTATCATCATTATCATCATTATAAATCTTTTCATCTTATTCTCATGACATTACCATCTCATATCATATCATCATCACAGCAGCACAGCAGCAGCAGGGCAGCATTATCATCTTATCATCATTATTATTTTTGTTGTTATAATTTATCATTATTGCTTTTCTTATTACATTAATTATTACCCTTTATATTATCATTATCATTATCATTTCATTTCTTTATCATTATCATTAATCATTATTTTTATTATTATTATATATTATCAATATTATTAATGTTTTATCATTATCTTTTTATCATCATCATCATTTTATCATCACTTTATTATCTTTGGTGTTGTGTTATTATTATTATTATCATCAGTATAATCTTTGTTACTATAACTGTCTTTGTCTTTTATCATCATTAAAAAATTTTTATTTTTATATTTTTTTATTTTTATTTTTATTATTTTTATCATTATTTTTATTATCATTATTATCTTTATCGTTGTTATTATTATCATTATTATCATCATCTCATCATATCTTTATGAATATTATTATTATGATGAATATTATTATTATCATCACATTATTTCATCTTATTATTTGATTATTTCTTATCATTATCATTATCATTACATTATATTATCATTTTATTTTATTTTATTATTATTTTTATTACTATTATTATTATATCATCATCATAAATTTATTATTTTTAAATTTTATTATTATTATTATTATTAATATTATCATTATCATTTTATTATCATTAATTCTTTTATCTTATAAAAATTATCATCTTTATCCTTACTGGGGGTAGGGATGGTGATCCGTTTTAACTTTTCCCTAATGGGTTCACTGTCAATTTGATTCCAAAAAAGGGTGTGTGAAGGGAAAAGGGGAAAATAGCCGGGAAAAACATAAACATACCCTTTTATTTTCCCGGTGATGTGGCCCCGGCGGCCGGGGTTTTTTCCCCCTACCGCCAGAAGTTAAATCACCCAGGAGGAAAAAAAAAGCCATTTTTCGGGAGAATAAACTGTTTTTTGCTAAGCGGCTAATTTATAAAGTTCGTGACGAAAAGCCCCCCAAAAAATCGTTCGTAAAAATAAAATTTTAACAAAAACATTAGGAAAAACCTAAAAATTTTAAACGAAAAAACATAAAAAACATACTTAAAGTGGAGTAGACGAAGTAAGTAAAAAGAAAAAAAAAACGTTTTAAAACAAATTTCTTAAAATGAAATAACTTCCGTAGACAGAAAAAGTGACAAAAAATAAAGGATATTTAAAAGATAAGAAAACGCCAAAAACGAAAAAGTTTTCGAATAAAGAAAAGAAGAGAAGACTGGGGCAAAGGGGAAACTCAAAAAAGAAATGATTATAGGGAAAAATGTAAAAGGAAATATAAAACAGAAAATGGAAAGTATGTATCAAAGACATAAGAGAGGACGATTTTCGCGAGAGTCGGGGACTGGGGGGAGGAGAAGAGATTGGAGGCTGTGGGGCCACCTTTAATTATCAAAATTTATTATTTTCTTATCACATGTAATTAATATTATTTTTATCATCCGAGTTTGCGACGCATAACGGCTGCCAAATCATTCTCCCTATATTTTCCCCCCGGGAGATTTTCCCAAATCCTATGCTCTCCCCGCTATCGGGGCCCTGTTTGTAGGGTATAGGAAAATTCTATAAAAAAGTGAATAGTGTGGTAGGCTGGCAAAAGTTCTTTATAGTAAGATACTCATCTTATGATTTGTGATGATTTTATAATTTACTTTTTCTAGGGTATGTTATTTTCATTTCCGTAATCTTTAAAGTCGTATCTTTATTCGTTATTGTTAATCCCCTTTAAAATTGTGACAATTTAATTAACATTTCATTACCATTAGTTTTAGCTTTTTTAAATTATCAATCCGTTTATTTGCTGTTCATGTTTCTAGGAGGCTCCAGGTTACAATATGAATATGGTTGTAAAGAGAAAAGAAAAAAGTCAAGGTACACGGTATTTTTACAAAAAAACAACACTTCGTAATCTCAAATCAGAAATAAAATGCACCTCTCGGAGATTTCCCAATATGTTTACGATAATTGTCGCTGGACAGGACAGGACTGGCAAACCGTGGAGTAGCCGTGTTCGTTCTCTCTCCCTCTCTGCTTTGTCTTTTCTTTCTTTCTTGTTGGATTTCTTGGCTATCAACCAGCGCATGTGGCCAAGGTTTTTAACCCAAATGGATCCTATTATTCTATAAATCTATGTAAGGTCATAAAGTTTTGTCTCCCTTAGAAAGCGATTACTTTACTTATTATTTTTTCATCGTTGTATAAAAATTTGATGTTGAAAAATTCAATATTTTTGTTTCTAAAATAATTTTTGAGATTTGTTCTATTTATTATTGTATCTTGGCAATTGTTAATGTGTGCACTATTGTGAGGATGGTGTGGCACTCTAGGCACTGTGGAGGGAAGTTCTTCTCAATATAAGGGAGTGAGGTGGGTTAATCTGGGGGCATTGACCCTAAGACGGGCCAACCCCACCTCCCCCCTTCTGTTTTTTCTGTAGGCTGTGTCCAACATTTTCGATTGTTGGATTGATTTTATGTGTGAAGTTGGAGGCTGGTCCACTCACTTTGCCACAGGAGATGTATTTTTGCTTTTATAAGAGACAAAAAACACCTGAGATCTGTACGGACTGTGCTAAGGTCCAGATCCCCAGTTGACCCGGCTAATTGTCAGCCTGCTCATTGCCATGGATCCCAGAGTGGCCTGGTACCCATATTAGCTTGATTGATTGATCTGGCACCATGTAGCTTAAGAATGATATTAGTATGATATTAGTTCATTTTTGGTGGTTTCTAATGATTTAATGGCTTTAAGTGAACTTAGTGAATCTGAAAAAAATACTATTCTACGTGGGTCGTCGATAGTGCAAATTAATAGGTTTGTTCTAGGGCAAAAAGTTCGGCAAAAAAGATCGATGTATGATTCGGCAGTCTGAACTTTATTTTACATTCAGTCGACCATACACCCCACCCACACACTCATCTGTCTTGGAGCCGTCGGTATATAAATGAAAAAAAAGGGAGATTTTTAATAAGGACTCTCTGAACCTCTGGCGTAACTCCTCCTCCGGCGCCATGGCCTTGGCTGATGGAAGCCAGGCTTCCATGATAGAAAAATTGGGAGTTTCCCATGGCGCTATATTTGATTGAACCAGGGTATCGATGGTAGAGAGATCTATACCGACTTTCTCGACGAGGTCGTGGAGTCTCGTGGAAAAGGGGGCCCTAATCCCACTATTGCCCATTAGGGTGGCTCGGGTCTCGAGCCACCTTTGCGGCATATATCAGTGCCAACGGGCCGCGTCTGAGTCGGGGGGGAGGTTTTCCTGACTCCACCTCAAACACTCGATCCGAGTACATTTTAGGGCTCCAAAACACACCCAGCAAGCAAGCATTCTGCACAGCATCCAACCTTTCAAACTTTTTTCATCGATGCCGACCATACACGATTGACCCATAATCTACTTTAGACCTAATTCAGGGCTATATACCATTAGAAAAGGGACTGTCTATCAGCTCCCCATTTATTACCAGAAATGCACTTTAAAAAATTTAGTGCTTTTTGACATCTTTTTCTTTAACTGACCAATGTGGTCTTTCCAATTGAATCTACTATCAAAGAGTACCCAAGAAACTTTCCCAGAATTTTGAATAGGTTTTGGGGTGGTTGTCTAGAGTTAGCCTGATGTCCGGTTTCCTCCTACGTGAAAAAAATTACCCCAATACTCTTTCTACTGGAAAATTTAAAACCCACTGGGGCCCCAGTTATGAATCATATCCAGTGCCAATTGGATGCGATTTGTGAGAATTCTGCATTATTGCTGGAATGCCATAATGCACAATCATCAGCGTACAGTGAGTATTTAAGATTCCGAGGAGGAGTTGGTAAGATGTCATTTATCATACATAAAAATAATGTTGGTGACAAGACACCTTCCTTGTGGGACCCTTTTGCCTGGACAAAACGTCCGAAAAGTGACATTGTCGGAAAAATAATTTGACAGTAAAAGTTCTGTCAGAAATGAAATTTTGAATAAAACAAGGCAAGTTTCCACGTAATCCAAAAGCATAAAGTTTTCTGGGGTAGGCCTTTACGCCATGTCATGTTGCAGGCTTTCTGTATCAAAAAATACTGAAATCAAAAATCTTTTTTGGCAATGGCCTCTTGAATATGACTGTCCAGCTTTACTAAGCTGATCGAGAGTTTGGCGCCCCTTGCGGAAGCCCCCAACTGCTCGTCAACTAGCAAATTACGGAATTTAAAAATGCAATAGCCTACTGTTAACAATTCGTTCCATGACCTTGCATAAGCAACTTCTCAAGGGCAATTGGGCGGTAGGAGATGGCAAGTCTGGGATTCCCCCCTCCTTTCAATATAGGAATGATGTGGGCGAAGTGCCATGAGTTTGGAAAAGTGTGGCTTTTCCAATTTCATTGTAACTTCTTGCAACTTAATCATGTCGTCATGATTAAGATGCTTCATATCTCATATCGAATCTCATCGGGGCCTGGATTTTCCCTCTAAGGCTTCTAGGGCTCGGACAAGCTCATCCTTTTGTAAGATCTTTATTGAAATCAAAGTCATCTCCTGTGGCAAAGTGAATTGGTTGCAGCTCAGCCTCTTCCTTGGTGGTCAGGAAGGTGGGATGGTAATTAGCTGAGCTGCTTGTATGAGAGACATGTTTGGCGAGTGCATTAGCAATGTCTCTAGGTGAATCGAAATTAGTGCCCTCTTCAATGATGTTAATTTTAAAAGATGTTTTTTTTCTATTAATTTTATTAATAGTGGACCAAACCTCTGATGTTTTTGTATTGCAATTTATTGTAGAGACAAAGCTCTGCCAGGAGTCTCTTTTTGCTTGTCTTATTATTCTACGAGCCCTAGCTCTTGCTAGTTTGTAATTGCAAAAGTTCTCATTAGTGATGTTATATTTGAAGGCCTGTAGGCCTATTGCGTCGGCACAGCGCCCTGCGGCAATCTGGGTGTCCACCATGGAACTCAATGCTTAACGCTATCTGTCGAAGTTTTAGGAATGGATTTCAATGCTGCTTCATAATCGAATTTTGGAATATTGTTTACTTATCATCAGTGGTTTCTCCAACAAGTTCGTGCTCGACGCTCCTTGTGAAGGCGACCCATCTGCTCTTTTTATGTTAAATTTAGGTGCTGAAGGCGTTCTCACTGTGTCACATGAATATTTAATCAAAATAGGAAAATGATCGCTTCCCAACGAGTCGTTAATAGTGTGCCACAGGCACTTGGCTGCTATTAATGATGAGACCAGTGATAAGTCAATAAAGCTCAAATTACCGCTATTATCGTCCACCCGCGTCGGACTACCATCATTCAGAAGGATTAAATCAGACTCATTAATCAACTTAACTACTTGCTCACCTCTACCCTCCATCCGCAGGGAATCCCATAACGTATGATGAGCATTAAATCAGCTAAAATTACTTTATTTTGTGGCAGACGTTCCTGAAGAGCAAAGAGCTCATCTAGGCTATCACTGCATCAGGGGGACATAAAGTGAACATATAGCCAGATACTGCCATTAATTTTTACTTTGCTGCGACGAACTCCAAAGTAGAATCAATAGTCACTTCTGTAATAGGGAGCTTTGGTGGATGTAATGGCGACTCCGCCTCCACCCTACCCTCACGATCCTTCCGACATAGATGGTAGTTTTCCCCAGCAAAACGATCTCGTTAGAGACGAGGTTTGTTAAGTGGCGTTTCTTGGAGAACTATAATATCGGGGGCATAGGACGAGGCTAATAATTTAAGGTCATTTACTATGATCTAGGACTTCGACAGTTCCATTGTATAAAGGTCGACGCGGGTTACGTTTTATGAGGTTTGGGAAATGCCTTGTCCACCAGTTTTTTTTTCTTTTTTGGGAGGGAGACGCCTCCTCTCCCTCCCTTCCTGGGGGCCTCTCTCGGGTGGTTTGGAGACAGAAGCCTCCATGTCCTGCACCTCCTGGTGAGGGAACGACTGACAAATTGCGATCTGTTCTCTCTCGAGAAGCCGATCGCGAGCCAGACGAAGTCCTCACAGGAGTAGCCCGGACGGGAAGGTGCGCTCCGGACTGTGATTCAGTATCATCATCCTTATGATGTTTATGCTGGGGTTTATTCAGTCATTTTATCGACTAATTTAGTCAGGTGATATACTTTAATATTTAGTTCTTTAACGGTCTGTTTAAGTTCAGCAATTTCTTTATCCTTAGCTGCAAAACTGTTGACTGACATTACTTTCACTAGGGGTGATGTTAGTTTTCGCTTCAGCATAGGAAGATCAGGTTTGCGTGTCAAACTTTCCACTTTCTTTTTAGCTTCAGTATAACCACTTCATGCTTTCTCATATATGCTAATGTCTCAGTCTCCTTCTTCAAGATGCTACATCAGCAGATCCTGACTGATGGGACCTCCACAGTTAGCACATTTGGAAATCTGGCTAGTACATGTGATGGTGTCATGGGGTTCAGCACATTTACGGCATACAAATTTATTTGAGTCCTTATCAATACATCTTAATGAGGTGTGTCCAAATTTTGGCATCTATTACAATGCTTTGGTTTGGATATAAGGTCTTACTTGAACGCGTTCATAACCGACGTTGACATACTCTGGGATTTTATTCAAAGCAAAGGTAAAAAAACAGTTCCCGTTTTCGTTCGCACATTCCCGTCCTTCTTGGTCTTACAATGAAAGTCCAGTACATCTTGGTCCTTCTGCTCTCAAGAATTTTACTTTCTTCCCTCGTCCTCAAATCCCTGTGAAAGATTACTCCCGTTTCAGGTATTTTGGGACAATAGGAATAGTTACTTTAACTCGAAGATCATGAATTTGCGTCACTTAAGTAAAACCTTAATCTGGGAGTTGTACTGTACTGTACCAAGAGGGTTCCATCTCGCAATCTTTTTGACAAAATCAAAATCGCCGTCCATTGACCATCAAGGACCTTTTTGATGATAAAGGGGGTTTACGTTCAAAAAATGATTGAATTTTATTCACGCATTTTACATTCGCGAACCTCGCATTTTTCATTCTCATGAGTCGCCCCCTCCTTGAGGAGGAGAAGGGGTAGCCGGGGTAGCATCCATACTGGGCATCGGACCAGGTCCGACCCCTTTGCTTAAAATTTTTGTCCTGAAGGGATCAAAAGGGTCTTAATTTTGGTATCAAACCCAACAGCAATAGCTAAGAGAGTAAATCCCTATTCGTCCTCTATCCCCCCAGTGGAAGCCGGGTTTCGTTCTCCAGTACCACAGAGAGGATCGAGTTATGTGGAGGACACTTCCTTACCGCCGAACTGCCTAGGCGAAGGGCGGTAATTCGATGCCCACCCCCCAAGCGAATACGGGGGTTCACGAAGAACTCCGGCAGGCTCAGGAAAGTCACATTAAGGGGAAATATTTAGAGAAAGAAAAAGTGCGCCCCAAAAGGGCGCCCCCCGACTACTGGGCCTCCATACCCAGGGGGCAAAGCCGAAAGGGCTACCCTGGTGTAGAAGAGAGCTGCGGGTCTGAGGTGGGGTGCTGACTAAAGCCTCTGTAGTCTCGTGTCACCTGCAAAAAAAAAGAGCACTGAAGGTGCTAGCAAAGCACTATAAAGTGCGAAAAGTTCTGTAATTACAGGATTTTATTTTACTTTTATTTACTTTACAAACTCAGAAGCAATAATGTCTAGCGAGACGAGAGGCCCCAGGCTCCGGGGAGCTCTTGTGGCACAAGACTTTGTATTTACTCTGCTGCGTAAACAAGGTGTTCATTCATCAAAAAAATTTAAACACGAGTGCTTTGTCTGGCAGAACGAGGGGTATATATGCGGGCAATACCCGCCACTTCTAAGACAGTGCGGCTCGTTTGCATACGCGAATTGTTATTCTGCGTCTTAACAGGCGTTACGGCACTGCGCTCGTTCCCGCGGGCACATCCTACATATATGAATAGTAAAGGTGAGAGGGAAAACACCGGTATAGAACAGTACGCTAGCATTTGGGCCTTGACGCCCTCGTGCCCTCGACCCCCGTGCCCTCGGCCCTTAGGAAAAATGGGCACCGGCGAACAGGAATGGGACTACTTTCTTTTTCGTGGAATTGGTCTTCGGGTGAGGACAGGAGAT
>NW_023660283.1:0-19573 GCF_015228065.2 Penaeus monodon | reverse complement strand
CCATTGTCTGAAAGGCCATTAACTTTCGATACCTGAGTGAGTTTAAGTCTTATCAATTTCAAAGATAAGGATTCTTAAATGCTTTTCCTTATTGTAAATAATGTCACCTTGAAGGCATAAGTTTATTTCTAATTTTAGTCTTGGTTAAAATGAACTTCTATTGATTTAAATATAATATGAACTTTAATTGATTTAAATATAATATGAACTTTAATTGATTTAAATATATGTTGGTCATATCCTTTCCAAGATTTATTTTCGCCTTTCTTATGGGTATATTCATTTCTTCCTACTTTATATTCTCATATGCTGCTTGAGAGCTGTTTTCTGAACCTTTCCCAGAAACTTTTCCAAAGAAGCTAATTGATTTCTCTCATTTCCTTGCATTTATCATTGAACTCTTTTTTGGCCGTTTCTTGCTTCAGTTTGAATTTTGGCAATATTGTTCTACTTCTTAAGGGCTTCACAGAATCCTTAATTAATACTTTAAATAATTTATTCCCTTCGTTTCTTAGTTTAATGCTATGAAAGACCACTTGTAAGGTTTCTTTAATTCCTTCTCTAAAAGTTGTATGTCTCTTTCTTACCCTATTTACAATAAGTTTTTCCTGTGGTAAACTGTGCCTTAATTTAATTACTACATGGGCAATTTTCCACATCCTTTACATTATCTTTATGCTATAGGAATATTAAGTAGGCCTGTTTAGCCCTGTTACTATTCCAGCAATTTTCCTACGAGATCAAGGGTTTTTGAGTTATTATCTAGCGGAAATATTTATAAAGTTTATTCTGCATTTAGCGATTTTTAATGTCCCTTTTTAGCGGGAAAATGAGAAGCTTTTACTCTTATGTCTAGCGGTTTAGTGGGATTATCAATGTCAACGTTGATTTTGGAACAGAAAATTTTCCAATTGCATGATTTTTTAAACCTTAGTGTGTGGACGTTGTAGCACTTCCCCAGGTTCTTTACTTGAATTAGTTTTGGCAGTTTTCTTGTGACACCGATGTATGGAGCTGGACTGTACACTGTGGTTATTGTGTTTATCTCATTTATTTCTACGCCAATGCCTTTAGTTCCATTATTTCATACGGATATCATACTCACCGAGTCCTAATGATACATCGTCTATGAATGGGTCCGGTCTTGATTCAGTGATATATATTCCATCTGGTTTACTGATTTCAGTTACTATATCTAGTTCTAGTATTGTTGAGGCTAAACCATCTACGAATATGTAAATTACATAATATTTCGGTATTCCTTTTGATTACAAGTTAATGCTTTTCCTGTATTTTTGTTTTGCTTGGAGCCCTGTCACCCTCCAAACGAATATTTTCTTTTTCATCCTCAAGTCATTTGTTAATTTTTATTACCTCTTTAAATTCAGCAACTCGAAGCTTCTCGAACAGGAGTTTAGAGAACTGCGAGGAGTTCTACTAATATTTTCTCCTGATGTATGTAAAGGTTTCCCACCGAATATTATGGATGATCAATATTTAAGCACCACATTTTTGTTTATCTATTTTCATTATTATTATTATTATTGTTATTAATTATTGATTTTTTTTTTCAAGATCTATCGTTTTCCTGCCTCCCTCTTGAAGAGATTGAATAACTTTTAAAATCATCTGCCGCGTCAACACCTAAGGTCATAAGCAGCAAATACCTTGTGGGGTCAAAGTGTTAAAATATGCTCAGCTCACACGGGTAACCTTAACTCCACTGCCGTTTATTGTTGGAGTATTTTTGTGTATAGTAAAGGGAAAGTTAGCTTAACACGTAGAGAATGGTGAATCTCTAGAGTCAGTGCCATCCTTTTTTCTTGTTCTTTTGAAACTGAGAAAAATTAGGTAACAAATCATGCTGCTTTAATATGATTTCCAAATCACAGTTAATCTTTTTTATTTTATTAATTTATTTATCTATTTATTTATTTATTTATTTTTCATCCAGGACATTGAGTTATGAATGCACTAGTAAAATTCCAGTTACAATGCAGATGTATCTATATTGCTGATGTCAGTGACTGTACAGTTCGTTATATTACATCCCAAGCGAACAATTACTAGAGAGGACACTCTGAGATTAGCCCACTATATTACGTGTTATCACGCAAAATTGTGAAATTGTATATACACACTTATTTGTATTTGTATGTTGTGTGATAAAAGAGTAATATTACATAAGATTAGCTAATTTCCTGACAGTACCATCGTGTTATCCATATTTCCATGACATATGGTTACTACGATGAGAGGTTTCCTTGAAATGAAAACAAAAATGAGATGAATATTACAGTATGCGAGGCTGTTAAACGACCTCTGATTTTTCTCTGTAATGTTGGACACCACCCATATAAGGAAAATCATCTGAAGTAGTCTAAATCTTGCATTTCTTCGGTGATGAATATTAAAGGTTTGGATTAGGGTGAGTCAGGCTTCGAAAACATTATCATGGACCATATTGGTTATCTGAGGATATTGTGGTCTAACCAGAGAGATACAGAGATGAGCAAGATAAGTGAAGATGGCCACAGAAAAGGATAAGTAAAGAGGGGTGAGTTTAGTTTAGGTAGAGAGAGATGTGGGTCTTTGGGAAAGCGAGAGATCAAAAAGGTGGAGAAAAAATGAATTAACGCTAGGGATTGTTTTATTAATACAAATAACAAGCAAGTGTGAATCATTGAAGCAAGATCAACGGGAAAATTAAAGAATATGAATAACGAGCAAACCAAGACGCACAAGTGGAAAAAAGGAAGCGAAGGTACATGTAAAAAAAAAAAAATAGAGTGAGTTACTAACCCAAGACGAGGGAATCATATGTATAAAGTAAAAATGATGGGCAGTGAGCAACTGAAATTGGGAAAAAATAAATAAATAATAGAAAAATGAAAAAAAATTTTGAAAATAAACAAATGTAACGAAGACTGCTTGGGGCGAGTCGATAAACTGAAACAGGTGAACGAGAATAAGACGAGTGTGTGTGTTCAAACATCGAATGAAAACATACCTCAGGGATTGTACATGGATAAGTGATTGCACCTATATTTCCATTTAGTTACATTGAAATAGAAGGAAGGCGTCTTGCACCCGTGTTGTCCCAGGCACTTGTCGAAGCAGCATTGTCAAGGTCACCACGCCTGAAGTCGCTGGAGCAAGGTACCGGTCCCCCTTGTTCAAGAGAATGTACCGATGGTCAGGTTGGACAGACAAGTGAGCAGTCAACTGGCTTGGTCCCAACGGATGCCTCGGGTTCAACTGCAGCAGAAATTTTGACCCTCAGGAGTTCTGCCCCAGCTCCAATCGGGGCTAACTGTGGATTCGTCAGTAGAGCTTTCGGTGGCTGGGCTGGGTTTCCGCCAATGAAGCTTGGAGGCTTACCTCCATGCGCTCCCACTGAAGTGAAGTCCGCTGACATGGCCTTCAGTTAACGCCACCAACAGCACACAGCATAGAAAAATTTACGAGACCCTACAAATCAAAGTTATGTCGGGAGAGAGTTATGTAGCGTTATAGATATTTAGGGAAAGGGTAGGTGACTGCCGGATTTTTTGAGGCCTCGAACCCGGGTTGTTGAGAATAGATTGACTTTTAACTTAATATAAAGTACATTCCATCAGGCATTTCTTCGCTCATGTTCATGCTTGACTTATGAACTTTGAACTACGAAAATGTATTGATCCGACTAAAGTTTTTTTTTTTTCTGGGAAATTTTGGTATGGGAAATGACGCTTTTCGCCAAAATTGAAGAATCTGACCATGTCACCCAATAGAACGTATTAAGACACTTTTCTTCTTATAGCATTTTATTCGAAAAACTAATAATAAGGTTAGTAAAGAGGATATAAACTCAAAAACTCCAGGCACTCTTACAACAGCGAGAAAAAATGACGTGAAAGCGAGGAAGCGATAAAAAATCGGACGGAATGTAGGGGATGACGTAAGCGAGGGAAATCAAATGAAGTAGTGGGAATTGCACTTGGCCGTGACGTGACGATAGACACAAACAAACCAGTTACCAGAGCTAGGTAGACGTGTAAAAGGTGCTATTTTGCAAAAAAAAAAAAAAAAAACATAAAATATATGGCAATGACGAAAAAGTGCGGCGGATAGTGGTCACAATTCCCGACGACGGGGATTTTGACGTTTTGCAGGGTGGCCATTGCGGATTCTTTTGTCAAGGTAAGTAATTATTGGTGCGAAATCCAGATATTTCCCCGGGATCTATCCTGCTGGAACACACGAGGAAAAGTTTCCCAAAGGGGCGACAACCTCGCCTAAAAGGGGGATAGGGGGCAAAGTCCACTATATACCATCAATGTGCGAAATTCAGATACTTGCCCGGGCTCTATCCTGCCGGAACATACGAGGTGAAGATTTTGCAAAAACTAGCCTGGGGGTAAATATTTGGCTTCGCCCCCATTTACTATGAATGTGCTTCACAATAACCAAATTACTGATAGTTTTACTCGAGTCATTCGTTTTTACCCCGCAGTTTCCCTGATACTTATCATGAGTTCAACAGTTATATTGAACACCAAACTAAATATTAACAAGTTTATATAAAGCATGTTCCACACTCTGAAACATTCGAAAACAATTTTTATATAAGGTCAAAAACACTAAGCTGACCCTTTGCATATATGATTCTTTAATGGAATAATTTTTTGGTTGATTTAATTATCCATAAAGAAAATGCACCTGGTTCTCCCCCTCTGAAAAGGCGGTTATAAAAAATTAACTCAATCACGCCACAGCCTCCACTTCCTGTCTCAAAGCACCCTACAAGAACTCACCTCATGCTGTATATGGGGGATGTTGTGAGGATTGCGAGAATAACTGCAATCTTCCTTATATCACGACCGCCTGGTTGGCTCCTCCCCTTCCTCGAACTTGTTGCTCCCTTCCAACATTACGTACGAGTTTGCTATATTAATTTTGACGTTATTGTTCCCTTAAGGCGGGGATACAAAAGGGAAAATTTTATTGAAGAACTCAAGGTTCAAAAATTTTTAAATTTGAATATATAATGAAAGAACACAAGGGAGTTAGCAGAAAAGGATACCGTAGGAAAGAAATAACAGGGAAGAGCAGGCAAAGACGAGGTTACTCATCCATGCTAGCCCGCAAACAGGGCGCGGGGATGGGGTAGAAGCTGCAATGTGGATGGTGAGAGAAACTGGGTTCGATCACTTGGTGCTCGATGCTAGTTTGCCGACGCTGAAACTTCAACGGAAGAAAAAGTGCTTCTAGAGATATCACCCGCGAGTCAGAGGGCCGGGGCGCCGGAGTCCCAGGGGAGCCACATGTAAAAAGTTTAATAACGCGCTTTGGGTTTTACTATTCGGTCGTCACACAAGATGTAACTAATGGGGGTTTCCCCTTCCTAACATCGACGAACGCGAGGGAGAAGCCCCGATGCATGGTTTTGGCGTAAAAGAAGTCAGGATGGACTTTTTTTTTCTTTTTTTTTTGACGCTATTATTTTCCTAAGGCTGGATACGACAGAATAATTGATTGAATGTGAAGAACTCAAAGTTTTTTGAAATATTTCACGAATATGCAAAGAAAGAAAACGAGGGAGTTTGATATATAGGGATGGTAGGAAGAAAATTTCGGGGGAGAGCAGGGAAAGACAAGATTTGCTCACTCATTACCTTTAAATATCGATTTTCTGTAATTAATTTTTTTATCTATAACACTGATCGGAAAACTTGATTATTTTTAGCATTTTTTTAAGTAGCAAAAAAAAGGGAAAATAGTAGAACATAAAAGCAAAAAATTTTTTCTTGTTCCGAGCTTTAAGTTATATATTGTGACTCATAATCGCTTACGCAGATTGGTTCACTCACTCAAAGGATTTCTTACTCATATTGGTTCACTCACTGACTCATACTGGATTACTCACTATAGGTTTTTCTTACTCATATTGATTTATTAATTCAAGTTGCTTTACTCATTTTTTCATATCCATTTTCCCACTCAAGTTGGTTTACTCGCATTTCATTTACTCCCTTTTGGTTACTGTGGTTTAGTCACTTTATATTGATTTACTCAAATTTTTATAATGACTTTCTCAAACTGTTTACTTATTTAGGTTGACTCATATACGTTAGTTACTGGAATCTATTTTACTCATATACTCTTTTTCGGTTTACTCATTCATATTGGTTTACATACTCATATTGATATACTCACTGATATTGGTTTAATCATCTTGGTTTAGTTCGTTGATCTTGGCTTACTTACTCATGCTGATTTCCTCAAGGTTTAATTACTCAGCTCTAACAACCAGTTGCTCTTGGCTCGCTCATTCCCCTTGGGTTTTTTTGTGTCTGTGTTATTCATTCATCGGCCTTGACTATTTTTCTTTATTCACTCATTCTCCTACACAATCCTCTTGTTTATTCTTTGCGATCTCTTCAGTCGATCTCTCATCTTCATACACTGTTTCCCATTTATTTCCTTTCTCCTTTTCCTGCGTTTTTTTTTTTTTTTTTTTTTTTTTAAACCCGCATGGTGTAGTGTACGGCTGCGCACTCGCCGACTCTATGGTCGATCTCGCCTGGACTGACATCGCGTGGATTTTTTCTCACATAGAACTCCCAGACTAAGCAGTAAGTGTATGAACATACAGTGATCAGCCTGAGCTAGTTTTGTGGAAATAAAGATTTTTAAGGACTTAGAAAAAAATATCTGTGAAAAAATTTAAAGTGTCTGCCCCACCCTCCCTCAAGTCGCCATACTGCGCATGCGCAGTATGGCGTCACGTGACCTCGCCTACCCCTAGATCTACCCGTCATTCGCTCTCCCAAGCGGCATCCCCCCGGCTCATCACACCCCCCCTTCTTTCGGAGATATCATCGTAACATCGTTCGGCGCGCTGTTTGCCAAGCCCTCACGCTTTCTTTCCCTGGCCCGCGCACTGTGTCCCTGGCCCGGGGCACTGTCTTTCCTGGACCCCGCGCTGTCTTCTCGGCTCGTGTGCTGTCATAACTCTTCTCGTGCGCTATGTACCAAGCCCCGCGCTGTCCTTCCTTGTCCGTACGCTTGCAGCATGGAACCTTCTCTCGAGAATCCCACTTGGGAATATTTATTTAACAACTTTACCAAGTTGGAGCTGCAAAAAAAAATGTCGGAACATGGGATTAACCAAGATTTGGGTTACTAAAGACAAACTTGTTTGACATGATAATGGGTGCCCCAACAACCAAATCATGAGCGAGTAGAGGAAGAAGAATCAGGAGACTCACCTAAACAAATCCCGGTAGAGATTCAAGATCTTAAAGAAAAGTAGCCAAGAAAGATGCCGAAATAGAAGAATTAACAAGATGGTTCAAAACGCCTATGTAAAAAATCAACAGGCTGAACGATCGTGTTTCCACCCTAGAGGAGCAAGTGAGCAGTGGGCAAAACAACCCCACCTCTACAGACTCTGGAATGCCGAGTCCCCCCTTCGGAAACCCGAGAAAACGCTGCTCCTTGGCGACACCAACTTCAGCGACGTCAAGGCCTCGAATCTCGCGACGAACTGCTCCATAGGACCATCCAAGGGGCCACCATGGACCTCGTGCGGTGCTGGATCAACGAGAAGTTGGACTGGACTCCAGCCAGATGTATTCTTTATTGCGGGATCCACGAACTGATGGAGGATGTGAGTGCTGATAATATTCTGGATGAATTAGGATCTCTAATTTTAGACTTGAAAAAGAAGAATGATACCATGGGATATTTTGTATGTGAACTGGTACCAGCTCTAGGTTTAGAAGATCTTGATGATAGGATCAGTCATTACAATACTAAATTAAAAGGGAAAGGAGCTCGAATAATGGAATCAAAATCATCTCTACTTATCTCAACTTTTGATTGGTATTGGCGATGTAGATGAAATGTGTTTTAAAATGAAAAATGATGAAGAAGGTATATTTCTGAATAGACATAGTGTAGTCAGGTTGTTGAAAACCATTTGTAAACAAAGTCCATATTTTAAATTAACCGAGTCCTTGCATGACACAAACAGACGACAAGCGAATCCCTGAATTCAGCTAAGCGTAACAAAAGACAGTCATTTCATAAGGAAACCCCGGGCAAATGAAAACACTTTACACCATCATGGTATAAAAGGCAAACCTCTCAAAGAAATTCTTGGGACAATAACCCCAGTCGCCAAAAGTAATTTTAGATGGAATAGAATACCATTAGAAATGATAGGCAACGCCAGAGTATCAGAGAAGCGGATGCTATAATTGTGGGGAATTTAATCACGACAGTCTCAATGTAGGTTCGACCATAAGGTGAATGTGCATCCTGCCACTCATATGGACATAAGAGTAAACTGTGCAACTTTTATGACAAATCGGATCTTGGCCAAGAAGGAGGAGCCGATAGTCATTCACCTGAATTGATTAAAG
Organism: Penaeus monodon; assembly: GCF_015228065.2. Classification (NCBI taxonomy): domain Eukaryota; kingdom Metazoa; phylum Arthropoda; class Malacostraca; order Decapoda; family Penaeidae; genus Penaeus; species Penaeus monodon. The sequence continues at coordinate 11,162 of NW_023660283.1, read as the reverse complement.
GACCCCTTTTAAAACTTGCACAAATAAAGCGCAATCATTTCTTGCTAATAAGGAAGAAATAGAAATATTGATAAAAGAAAATCATATTGATGTGCTCTGCATAAGTGAGACATGGCTTCTCCCTTGCATAAGTGATTCTCTGGTGAGCATTCCTCAGTATACTATTTATCGCAAAGATCATGGACGCGGGGGAGGAGTGTGTGTCTATGTAAGAGACGACCTAAAGTCTAGTGAGCTTAGCACAGGTGCTGAAGCAATAGATGGTGTTGAAGATTTATGGATTAAAATCCAGTGCAAAAAATTGCCATCTCTAATTGTCGGCTGTATCTATCGCCAGCCTCATGCCCACGCACCTTTTGCATCTCGGATATTTTCCGAAGCATTTGCCTACGCAACAAGCTTCTTATAATTGTAGGAGATTTTAATGATAATTTATTGGCCCCAGACAACAAAATGTGTACGATTATTAAGAATTTACATTTTACGCATATGGTTAACAACCAACTAGGATAGCCCTTTCATCTGCAACACTCATAGACCTTATGATTACCAACAAACCTGAAATCATAACGGACGTAGAAATCACTCCTAACCCTGTTGCAGATCACGAATTGATAGCTGCAACATTAAATATTAAAAAAACAAAAAGACAACCAGTATTTCAAACATTTAGGTGCCTGAAGAACTACAATCGAGAAAACTTTTGCAATCTACTCCTAAATGAGGCTCCTACACTTAACAAAATATTGCATTACATATGTTGTCAATATACAAGTACAAACTCTAAATGACGTTTTCCTAAAATGTATAAACATCTGTGCACCAACTGTGACAAGGAAAATAACAAGACCCTCAGCTCCATGGAGAGATGATGAAATAAAAGTTTCAATGACAGCCAGAGACACACTGAAGAAAATATTAAGTGCAATCCCTCTTGCTCAACTCTAAGAGAGCAATACAAAGAGGCAAAGAGACGTGTGAGATCTCTTATAAATCAAAGTAAAAAAACAATACTTTAAAAGGGAATTTTAATGTAATAAAAATTATATTACTCCTACATGGAAAACCGTTAAAAAAATTATTCCAGGTGCAAATCAAAATTCCCGACAGTCCTATAATAAGGAAGACAAAAAAAGAGAGCAGAAGAATTCAATGTCTTTTTGCAAATATTGGTAGACACGTGTACGAAAAAAACACAAGAGAATCTTAATGCAAATGATAATGAAAACATTAATGGACTTAATTTTGATTATCAAAATTAAAATGGCATATTTCGGCCGGAACCTGTGGATTGTGATACTGTGATATTGACAATAAAATCCCTAAAACAGACAAATTCCTATGGCTCTGATGGCATTCAGTATCGTTTCATAAAGGACTCGCTGCCAATAATTGTCTTTTACTTAACGGTGATAATTAACACCTCAATTGTAACCAATACCTTCCCTGATCTTTGGAAAATTTCTCATGTTGTTCCTCTTTATAAAAGTAATGATGCTGATGATGTAAATAACTACCGCCCAATATCCCTGCTCCCAATTTTTTCAAAGATATTGGAGAAATTTGTTGCTAAACAGCTTATGTCATATTTGGAGCATTATAAGTTACTTTCCGATGCACAACATGGGTTTCGGAGTGGCCTCTCCACAGAATCTGCTCTTCTTAAAGTTACAGAAAAAATTTTTAAAAAATTAGGGCCCCAACAGGAAAATATCCCTTCTTATTTTAGGAAATTATCAAAGGGCCCTTCGACAGGGTCAATCATATTTCCCAAAAATAAATAAATGTAGGAATTTGAATGTCCCCCCCCAAAAATGGCTCCGTAGTTATCTGAAAAACAGATCTCAATCAGTACGATTTGGTTTAAACAAAAATTTTCCCCACAAAATTTTAAATTTTTTGGGGGCCCTCGGGGGTTTGGGTTTTAGGCCCGATTTCTTTTCTGTGTATGTGATGTTTTCCCTCCCAGGTGTTGAATGTTTTGTTTTCCAGTATCCCAGTGACCCCCAGCTTCTTCTAACTGGGGATGTTGATAATATTGCCTCAATGATTTCCCAAGAGCTGAAAATTTTTTTACTCCGGGTTAAAAACATATTTTCAAAATAATTTTTACTCTTGAATAAAAAAGAAAAACCCCAAAGTTTTTTTTATTGGTTCCAGGCATATAATTTAAAATCAAACCATATGATATCACTAAAAATTTTTAAAGGGGAAATTTCCCAAAAAAAACCCAACACAGTTTTTAAAAAACCCTTGGGTTTTTATAGGTCAGTAAGCTTTTTAATTTTTCATATAGAAAAAGATGCATGGGAAAAAATAATGGGAACCCTTTAAAACCCTTTAAACCCGAATAGCAGATTGTTTCGAAAAGTCAACCCAAAAATCGTGGTTGTACAACGAATTTATTAAGCATTATTAACTACTGCTTCGCGAGTTTGGGGATGACCAAATTTAAAAAGAGTACAGAAGCTAAAAAATTTTCACTCCCCTAAAGTCGTGTTGGTGGGTTTACGAAAGAAAGGGACCCATTTTGCCCCCTCCCTTTTTTAAGAGAGTGAAAATCAATTTAATGAGTACGTTGGAGGGGGATAGTAGACTAATGTCCAATAAGAGACCCTTATGCTGAAAATTCTCAATTTTTCCCCCCAATTTTCCCTTGGAAACCTTTTTTATATATCAAAGCGTACAGCTAGAACATTTGCAAGAGTAGACTAAATTTGAGCATAGATGTTTTGGAAACAGTCTTTGGTCGGAAAAAACGAAGGAATAGTTCTAGAATTGGGAAAAATCACCTGAAAAAAAATTTTGAGGGAAATGGTAACTAAAAAGGGTTTCTTTTATTTCTTTCTGTAAGACAAAGTTTTGGGGTCCATAGTAGGGTATTTTAAAAGGAATCGGATGTCCCGGGGCCCACATTGTAATTCATTGGTACGGGGCAAAGCATCAAAATTTAAGAATAATTTTATTTATTTTTGAATGAAAGGGCCCACAGGGGAATTTTTTATAAAAAAGATGAGGAAAAAATTTTTTAAATTTCAAGCCCATTTAAAAGTAGGTCTTCTTTTTCACAGAATTTTTTAAAATGTTTATGATCATGATAAAGCCAAATATCCAAAAAAATACGGGGGGAGTTTTTGGGACTTCGACTTCAGAAGTAAAAAGGGATGTTTCATGTTTAGAGTTAACCTACTAAAAAAAAACCCTGTTTACATGTGGAAAAAATCATTGACCCGCAGGCATATTTTATAAACAATTACTTTTTTTAATTTGTGTTGCCCGTTTTATGGGGTGATTTTTATTCGCTGTAATTAATATTCAGTATAATGTCAAATTTTTTTTCAAATATGTTTCCCTTTATATGCCCGATTTGAGGGGAAACAGTTGTTGAGTCCGATATTAAAAAATAAAAAAAGCATGAGGGGTTTCCCCGCTGCCCTGGGCCTCTTGTTTTTAATAGAATTTCCCTTTCTTCCCGGGAACATCTATTGCGGAAAAAATTATTTCCAAAACCCCCCCAGACGGAGAGGGCGGATTTTAAATCAAGAAATTAAACCTGGACATTGAATTTCTCCAAAAACCCTTTGAATTTTTAAACCCTTTTTTCTAAGCTTTTACAGTTTTTTAAAATGTAAACAATAGATTTTCTTTACACCAGATTATACAGACCCCGGCTTTTCAAGTCCTCAACTATGAAAATTGGGGGGAAAAAACCAAACAAATTGCCCTTGAAAGTGCCCAAAATCCTCTGTTACTTCAAGAATTGAGAAATTTTACCTCATTCACTGATTTTAATTGCCTTAAATTGGGTTTTTTAACAAGGAACAACGAAAAAAGATCTTGTTAAGATTAAAAAATAGGCCCATTAAAAACAAAAAAAAAATGCCCCAACCCTGGGTGAAAATTCCCGAAAATGAAGTCAAAGCAATAAAGTAATTTTTTAATTTTTTAAAAAGAAAAATATTTTGAGGATTTAAAAAAGTTACTAAATTTAAAGGGCTTTATTTGCTTTACTTTGAAATCACATTTGTTGACAATTTTTTAGCGTTTGAAAAGGGCTATGAAATTTCCAATAATAAATTTCCAAATTCGTGACAACCCCGATTCTGGCAAACAAAGTTTTTTTTAGAAAAAATTAAATTGTTTTTTATCAATGAAAAATTTTTTTTTCGGCTTCAAAGTACATAGACTTGGTTACCACTTTTAGCAAAACCAAAAACAGCGTTTTGAAGAATTTTAAAGATTGAAACCCCAAAATTTTATGACTAAACCCGACAAAGGAAAAGCCGTTGTATATTTTGAAAAAAAAAAATTTTGGGGTAATTGAAAAAAAAAAAAAATCAATGAAAAATTTTATAAATGTACTATTTTCGATCTACGGAAAGTTGAAAGTTTGACAAGAGCCCTTTTTAAGATTTTTTTCAATCAGAGGAAAAAAATTTAAAAGGCTGTTTTAAAAAATTTGAAAGGGGGGGGGGGGGGAAAGACTTTATTTCCATGGAAAAAATATAATCAAAATCAGAACATCTGGTCCTTGGGCCCCCCCAAAGTTAAAAGGGAAAATCAAAAATTATTTAAAAAAACCCCGTACCAATTAGACCTATTTTTTGTCAGCAGTAAAAAAAGTTTAAAATATCATTAGCCAAATTCTTGTGTCAATCCTAAAACCCTATTTTACCCAAAGGGTACGCCGTCCAAAACGTTGATTTTCCCCAAGATGTGCCTTTCAATTTTAAATTCCGAAAACCCTAGTATAAAGAAAATTTTTTATGCACAGTCATTATTTACAAAAAAATACCTTTGAAAGAAACAATTGATTTTGTATAAAAAGTTTTTTTGAAAATTTCTGAAATATGTATAACTTTACAAAGGGGCCCAAATTTTGAAAAGCAAAATTATCCGTAGAAGATTCGGGGTTTTTTGTTTTAAAAACCCAAAATTTTAAATCTCGAGGATGGGTACAATGGGGAAGCCCCGAGGCCCAACTCTCGCAAAAAGCGGGTTTTTTTGGGATCAAGAGATTTAAAAGGATAGCAAACTGCCCCCCCTTTATTTTTAAAACCCCCGTTGTCTAAAAGTTATGTGTAACATTTTTTGTTGTTCAATACCCTTTTTCATGAAAAATTTTTGACTATGTTAATTCTAAAAATAGCAACATTCATTTTAAATTCCTTAGTCGAAGTCAAAAAACTCCCTTTTTTTTCTGATATTAGGTTTGATCATAATCAAAATCCCTTAAAACCTCTGGTCGAAACCTATTTTTAAATGGTTTTGGTTTAAATTATTTCTTACCTATGATTTTTAAAATCACTGCAGTAAAAACATCGTTGCACAAGTTTTAAATTTTTGTTGAGACTGGCTTTCTATAAAGCGAGAAATTCGTTCCTAGAAACCTTTTTTTTTTTTTAACAAATTCCCAGTGGGTGCATTCAGAAAAAAAGATAGGGCTATTCTTAAAAAGATGATCTGCCCAAAACCAAAAGAATTACCATTGCCCCGGGATATCCGAGCCTTTTAAAATCCCCTATATGGACACACAATTTTTTTTTACGGAAAGAACCGAAACAACTTAGTTACCTTTTCCCCAAAAATTTTTCAGGATCTTCACCTTTCCCCTATTTGTTCGTTTTTTTTCCCACACATAGTTCCAAAAAATTTATGCTCAAACCTGTTACTCTTGCAACTGTTCTAGCTGTAACGCTAGATATATAGGTTAAACCCCCCCAAATGGAGTATGAAATGAGAATTGTGAGCATAAAGGGGGCCTTACGGGCTTACGTCCACTTCCCCTCCAACTACTCCTTTTAAACGAGATCACTCTCTTAAAACAAACCATGTAAAAAAGCTAGATGATTTCACAATATGAGAAAAAACAAAAGAGATAAGTGATTTAAGAATCTTTGAAACTTTGTTGTTAAGAAATAAAACCAAACATAAAAAACAAGCAAATTAACTATCTCTATACTTTGAAATAAATTTGCACACGTTAAACCCCCCTTCCCCCCCCCCCCCCTCACCCACCACAACGGACACCCCGGCATTAAAAAATTTTTGTAAAAAGTCGTCTCGCCAAAATGGGCCGTCTTCCACAAATTCCCCTCTAGGAGAATAAACGTAAGCAAAGATCTTATTTTGTTTCACTGTTTAGTATTTCCCGTGTTATACTCTTATAATTTTTGGTGCGTTGTATCTTTGTTATTCTCGCTGTAATTTTTTATCCTATTAAAGTACAAAGGTTTTTCAAATGTGTTTCTCTTTATAATGCAGATTTTGATGATGGCACTTTTTGATGTCCGAAGGTTTAATAAAAGAAAATGCGCATGATGTGGTTTCCTGCTTCCTTTTCCCCTGTTTATTTTGTCTCTCTCTCTCTCCTCTCTTCTCCTCTCCTATATATTATATTATTAAAATATATATATATTTAAATATATATATTATATGAAAGTTATACTACATTTTCGTTTCATATATGTAGTATACATTGCATGGTAAAAATATTACTATATGTATTCGTATTATACTTTATACATGCACACATACACACATTCAGGGGTATGTAAAATGTTTCCACGGGGGTACATATAAATTTTTTTTAAAGAATAACGGTGAAAAGTGGTGGCCAGTTCTATTTTACTTTTCCAGAAACATGTTTTTAGGCTAATTCATAACTTTGTATCAGCAATTTAATTTTAACTTTCAGATAATTTTCCCAACTCGACTCCATTGCGTCAAATGTTAACCACCCCCCAAAAAAAAAAAAAAAAAAAAAAAAAAAAAAAAATCGGGAACTTTATGACTCACAAGGGCAAAGTCCATGGGCCCATGTCGAATCGCTGATATTTTTTCCCTTTCTGCCTAACTTTTCCCTAAGTTGTTTTTTTTCGAGGACCGAGTTTTGTTTTAAAAGCTGAGTGGAGGGGTCGTTTGTCCAAAAATTGAGAGGTACCCGGTTAGTGACTGAGATTTAAAGAGAGGAGGGGAGAAACGTATAAAAAAATGAAAGAGGGAAGAAAAAAAAAGGAAAAGATACCCTAAGAAAGAATGAAAGAGAGAGAATGAGAGGAAAAAATCAAAGGGAGAAGAAAAAATACAAAGAGAAAAAAACGAATAAAATGGAAGAAAGAGAGAGATTTGAATGACTTAGTGAAGGGGAAAGAAAAACAAATGGAGAATAAAAGAGCTAAAAAACTAAGGAGATAGAGAGCTGTGCGTCATCAAGAGTTCTCGTGTCTTCCTTGTTTCAAATCCATTGCATGGCAACATTTAGAGGGTGATGCTAAAACTTAAATGTGGCTCTAGCGTCCTTGTGTCATTTGCGGTAATGGGGGTAACCCGGGTAATCAAACACTAGAGAAAATCCCCAAATAAATAAATAAAAAATAAACAAATAAGAAAAAAAAAAAGGATCGACTTACTTTTAAATAGGCTATTAAAACGCAATTTTAAAGAGTGATTAGGGGGGAAAAAATTATAACAAATTATAAATGAAGCAGAGTAAACTGTCAAATTAAAAAAACGAAAATAATAAAATAAAATAATAATAATAATAAGATAATAAATAGAAAATCTAGTAAAACATAGATATTACAAAAATCAAATTACGAGGCTTTTAATAGGGAGCAAATCGACGAGTAAGTGATTAGACCCGGGATAAATCGTGAGCCAAGATGAGTAAATAAATAAGGGGTTTTAGAAAAATTCCAAGTAATGAAAAGTCCAAAAAACCCACACAAAGAAAATGAAATACTGACGGGAAAAAACGGGAAACCAAAAGCGCTGAATGGTAAAGTTGCGTGAATGGGAAATCAAAAAGGGGAAGAGACCATCTGATGAGTGAGTATGGACTTCCTTTAAATAAAATAAAATTTTTTAAAAATTTTTTTATTAATCAGGGACACTCTAAATCAAAAAAGCAGTTAAATTTTCTTTTCACCCAAAATTGGGTTTTAAGAAAAAAGGGGGCTTCACACTTTTGGTTCTTTGGAACCTGTCGAAGCAGCACTTGTAAAGGCCCCCGCACTTAAAGTCACGGAGCAATTCGGGCCCCTTTTTGTTGAAGAAAACGTACCGGTGGGAGGTGGGTCGGACTAGAGGACAGTCAAATGGGTTGGTGCCCACGGGGGGGCCCCAGGTTCAAACGCCGTTTCGCAACAGTAAACTTGTCCCGGATTCGGGACCAGGCCCCACAGGGGGGGGTGGGGCTGTGGCGCTAGGGAAACCCCCGGGAAAAAACCAGGGAAACCCCCAGGTTGCCCTCCAGGGAAACCGCCAGGATGCCCTCCGGGGAAGCCGCCCGGATCCCTCCGGGAAACCGCCAGGGTTCCCCGGGAAAAAGCCAGGAAAGCCTCCGGAAACTCCCCGAAGGAATCTTTTACTCCCTCCTCGTTCTTCTGGCCGTCGACTGACGCTAAACCCCTAGGACACACACAGACAAGACCCAACCCTGCGAATAATTATTCAGCGAAGTAGATCCCGAAAATTTAGGGAAAGGGGGGGTGACTACCCAAAGGGGGCTTCGCCAGGCATTCAGAAGAAAAAGAATTAAATTTTAAATTTTTTAAATTTCATTTTTTTTAGGTGATCCTTTGGGCAGAACTTTGAATTACATGTTTAAACTGAAAAGATAAAGTCTGTTTTCCCTTTAAATAAGAAAAAAAACAAAGGGAAATCCCTCAAAATTTTTAATTTACATATAAGGCCCAGTTTAAAATGGACTACGAATTTGGAAAAAAAATTTTTTACAGAAAAAAGGGGCGGAATTCACGGGAAATTTTTCGAAAAAAACAAAAATCTACTCGTTTTTTTTTTTTGTCACCACAAAATGGTTTGAGGTTCCTACGCTCATAAAGAGGGGTGACAAAAAGTAAAACGATTTTACATTTGCTATGGGAAAACTTGATGCCATTTCCTTATTTAGATCACATTTACTGATATTTCCTCCATATTCAACGCATTTTCCCCTCCCACATAGTTGCGCGCCCTCACAGCTGACACATGGGGCAAAACTTGAGAGTTCCTGTTATCATATCCAAAAAATATTGAGCGATCCGACGCATAATAATTTCGAGTCATTGAAATTCGTGTTTTTTTTTATTATCTTATGGGGTTTTTATAGCGGTCTATTAAAATATGATATTGCTATAGCTGAGTGTTTACTTCGAAAGTGGCAACAGAAGAGTCAAGACGAAATGGTTACGGGCAGATTTGGCCGAGCACAGCAAATTTTGACAAACTTGGAGACAAAAATTTTTTTTGAGTTCTTTAAAATGTCAAAGATTTTTATTTAAGCTTTCGTGAAAACCGCCCCTGGTTTTTTAACGAGTCTAATTCAGAGCAGGTCTTTACAGGGTTCAGAATTTTTTTTTGTTAGAAAATGATAATTCAGAATATGCCATATAAGTGAGAGTGAAGGTCTTGGTCGTTAAACATGCTTATTGGGTTCTAAATAACAAAGAAAGGTACCCAAACTGACTCTTTTTTAATAGGTTTTACTATTGATGAAACTATGGGGACATTTTTATGTTACATTTTCTTTGGATAAAATCAAAAAAAGAAAAAAGCACCGATCCCCTTCCTTTAAAAAAATTACACAATATCAACCACAAACCGCCCCCAGCCTCCCTATCGTCTCGAGGCACCAAAAAAAGCATCACTTATGTTGTAAGCGAAGGATTTCGTGTGCCTGGGAGAGCTGTGATCTTCCTTATATCCCGGGGCCAATTTAGCCCCTCCTCCTCCTCCCAAAAATTTCTTGAAAAAACCCGTCGCTAGGGGGTTCCCCAGTGCTTTTCCCGCCTCAAATATTGCTTGCGGTTTTGCAACTTAAATTTTCGACGTCATTTTTTTAAAGGCTGGCAGGAGGGGGGAAAGAAGTGATTATAAAGGAAAGAAAAAAAGAGAGAGAGAAAAAAAACCGGGATAGTAAGAAAAAGAACTGAAGGAGTTTGTAAAAAAATTGAAAAACAAAAAAAAAAAAAACGGGGAAGAGAGAGAAAAAAACAACAAGAGAAGCAGAAGAGAAAACGGAGTGAGAAAAGAAAAGAAAAAAGGAGAAGGGGAGAAAAAGAATAAAGGGAAAGGTAAACGTTTTTAAACTTTTCCAAATTTTTTCTCTCCATGTCTTTTCTCTCTCCTTTGTAAAACTCAGGCAATGTTGTTTTACTCTTTTTTCATTTTGTGAAATAAACATTTTATTTTTTTCTCCGCAATAAAAATTCCCCTTTTTAAATCCTCAAACTCTGCTTTTTAAACCCTTATTTGATTTACTTACCCCTCTGGATTTTCTCACTTTACGGGTTTTACCGTTACTCATTTTTCCCTTTACCATTTGGTTTATCACTCATAATAGTTTACCACTCATAATGGTACACCTACTATATCTTTTTCTCACTTCTCGTATTTACTAACACTGGTTTTTTGCTTATTCATACAGTTCTCACTTAAATCAGGATTTACATATTTTTTATACTGGTTGATCCCCCTCTTGGCTTGCTCACCCATTTGTTTTACTCACCCCCCACTCATCTCGGTTTTTTGGCGCTGAATTGGTTACTCATCCTCACTTTAATCACTTACTCTTGATTTTCTCCGGGCCCCGGGATCACCTTTATTTGTTAATAATTATCAACATCAGCTTTTTCTCACTCTTAAGTTTTTTTTTTTCTTTATTTTGTTTTTTACCTTCGCCCCCTTTTATTTTTCTATCTTTATTTTTTTTATTTTTCTTTATTTTTTTACCTTTATTTCTTTTTTTATTTTCATTTACTTTTTTTCTTTTTTATTTTATTTATTTACTATGTAGTCATTCTTTTTTTTGTTTTTATCTTTATTCTATTTGTTTACCTTTATTCGTCCTCATGTTATTTTTTTGTTTATTTTTTTATTTCTTTTTTTCTCTTTTTTTCGTTTTTATTTCCCAACTTGTTCCTTTTTTAATTTTCTCATTTGTTTTTTTTTTTCTTCCTTTTTGTTTTTTTTTTTTGCCATCTTTTTTTACCCCCCGTCCAAATTTCTTTTTCAAAAATTTCCTTTTTTTTTTTTTTTTTTTTTTTTTTTTTTTTTTTATATTTATTTTTTTTTTTTTTTTTTCCTTTAAAAAAAATTCTAATTTTTTCTTTTGTTTTCCTTTTTTTTCTTCTTTTTTTTTGTTCCCCTTCCCTCAAAAT
>NW_023660282.1:5000-15000 GCF_015228065.2 Penaeus monodon | reverse complement strand
ATATCTTAACTTGAATTTAGCGCGTAAGAACTGACGCCACTGAGCGAACAAGTCTCTATAGCGTGTTTGCTATGTCAACATAACATGCTGTCACATGTTCCTAATCAGTTTCTGTTTGTGTGTGTATATGTATACATTATGTACGCGTGTGTGTGTGTATGGGTGTATATATGTAAACATGCGCCATATATACAAAAATGTATGTATATATATCTGTCGTCCGTCTCTCTCTATATGTTTTTTTTTATCAGTGTGTGTAGGTGTACGAAACCGATAAATAGCAATTTGAGGTGTAAATAATGTTTGAAGTCTATGTGTATACATAGCCTTCTATATCCAGGCTCATTTAATAAAATTAACTACCAAATATGTGGTCATAGTATGAAAATACAACATAAATATAAGGTAAGAGGTATGCACATGAGTCACCGCATTACTTCAATTGTATATGAGGATGCATACATAGATATATGTTTTACATAGATAGATCGATCGATCGATAGATAGATAGATAGCTAGCTATAAATGTATGTATATACAGAGGAAGAGAGAGAAACCAAATGGCAGTAGTTCTCTTTATTGACATCATTATGTCAATAAGAAAAGCTACTAAATATGAGGTTTTCATAAGTAAAATTCCTAGTAATATATTACGAATAGTTTATGTATTTGTATACTTCGCTTGGGGTAAAAGAAAAAGGGGGATACCAAAATTAAGAAAAATCCAAGAAGAAATATTGTATATGAATGACTTTTTAGAAAGGAAATATATATAAGTAAGTGACAACAACAAAAAAATACGCCATTATGACAATAATACGTATAATATTGATAAAAAAATAAAAAAAAATAAAAGCAAAAAAGCGATTCAATCTATTGAAAAGGGTTTCCTACATCGCCCTTATTTGATCGTTCACGATGATGGACCCTTTAATTTATCGACATTTAAAAATCTAGTTTGTTTGTTGGAATATCGTTTAAAAACATTAAGTTATTTGATCTAGTACAGTAATATTTGTCTTATATATTGCTAGGCTACACTAATTCAAAGTGTCTATGTTTAACGGACTGTAACCGACCATTCATCATTGGTGGTACTTTGAACTGTCTTCCGTCAAACTAGTCTTGCAAACGAGCGTTGGTGGTGTGTGATGGTTTATGCAGTGGTTAAGGCCCAAAATTGGGTGTGACAGTGTGCATAAGTCATTTTTCCCTGTGGTATTTATTGTCCGAGGCTTGGGCGTTTAGGTCTCCCCGAGACAAGAGCAAAGTAAAGTAAATTGAAATGAAATGGATTGGATTTGATTTGATTTGATTGTTTTTTTTTTTTTTTTTTTTTTTTTTTTTTTTTTTTTTTTTAGATAGTTGTTTTGCATTGTTGTTTTTGCTGCTGTGTTTTATTTTGAATAATGCTTGCTCTCTCTCTCTCTCCCCCCCCCCCCCCTCCTTTCTTGAATTTTTGATGCTTTGTGTAGTTGTGTGTCCGTGGTCCTTAGTGCCTACGTGTAATTAGTTAGTTAGTGAGTTGGTTAGTTATTCCTTGTCCATGTGCTTTGTGAATGTGTTTGAGTATGTGGAGTGTGGTTGAGCATGTGAGTGTGTGATAGATTGATTGATTGTATGTATGGTTGAGTATGCTGGTATGCATGATTGAGTATGCGAGTGTGTGAATGTGTTTGTATGACTGAGTGTGAGTGTTTGTGTGTGTGAATGTGCTTGTGTGGATGAGTGTGAGTGTTTTTGTGTGTGAATGTGCTTGTGTGTATGAGTGGTGTGTGAATGTGCTTGTGTGGATGAGTGAGTGTTTTTGTGTGTGAATGTGCTTGTGTGAATGAGTGAGTGTGTGAATGTGCTTGTGTGGATGAGTGAGTGTGTGTGAATGTGCTTGTGTGAATGAGTGATGTGTGAATGTGCTTGTGTGAATGAGTGAGTGTGTGTGAATGTGCTTGTGTGAGTGACTGAGCATGTGAATGTATGATTGAGTGTGAGGATGTGCTCGTATGAGCGATTGAGTATGCGAGTGTGTGATTGATTGAGTGTGTGGATTTGTGTTTGAGTGTAGGAATGTATATATGATAAGTGCATGTCCCGCATACGTATATGGTTGGTTGATTGTGGGAAAGGGTAAGGTGTAAGTGGTGCTTTGTGTTCCCGTCGCTCGCCTATGATGCGTGGGAAGAATGAATGAATGAATGAATGAATGAGTGCTTGCTGGTAAGAGTTGGTGTTGCAATCATGTTGCTATTGTGTGAATTTCTTGTTCGTTAATGTCAACAAGCTTGTTTACGATCTTGTGCATGATTGTAAGTTTGTGTGGCTGTCTGTGTGTGTGTGTGTGTGTCTTCGTGCCTCGAAGAGGTTCCATTCGTTCATTCGTGTTTGTTTGTGTGTTTGCTTATCTGTGTTTGTAGGTGGGAAATATAATAATAGCAGTTGTAAGCGTGTCATTGTGAGTAATAAGCCTGGCTTTTTTTTCTTTTTTTTTTTTGGTTTACCTTCTCAATGTTGGGTTACATACATACATACACACACACAGCCAGCCAGCCAGCCAGACTCGAATGTTGGCCGTACAATTATGCATCTATGTATGTATGTATGTATGTATGTATGTATGTATGTATGTCTACTGTTGGTTATGTAGATAGGTAGGTAGGTAGAGTATCTATTTATCTATCTGACAGACTGTAGGTGTTCTGTACTAGTGTCTGTGGTGAATCGAAGGAGTAGCTTGCATTAATTGTTTTACTTTGCTCTGTGTGTCTTTTTCTCCCTTCCTCTGTGTGAGCGTCTTTTTCTTCCTTCCTCTGTGGATCTTTCTCCTTTCCTCGGTGTGTCTTTCTGTAGCAGCGGCAGCGATCTCGTATAGCAATCTTGCTGACCTGTGTTCAAACCCCTCTCCTCCGTGTCTCATTCCTTTCACACAGGGGGCTGGGTAATTTAGAAGCAAACTCAAACACACCTGCATGCATGCATATATACACTTGAGCAGCACACACGTGTCTAAACACCCTTAGGGAAGATACCTTAAACTTGTGGCTACACGCTTTTCAAATATTACTGCCCCAATGCACTCAAGTCGCACCAAAATGAAACGGTCAGCCATTTATCACAAACACTGACATTATATCTACTTTACTCTTTCTTCTCAGCATAGACGGCCTGCTGTATACATGGATCATGGAATACGCACACTCAAGACAAATAGACTCGAGGAAGGAAATAATGCTGATGCAAACAAATACAAGGAGAATAATGTTGCATTTCAATGATATTTCCGTCTCACTCAAGGAAAAGCATGACTACTCAAATAATAAAATAAGACTCCTCAACACTTCCCTCACAGCAGTATACCAACATGTTACACCAGGTTGTTTGTTTGTGTGTGTGTGTGTGCGTTTGTTTGTTTGTTTGTTTGTTTGTTTGTTTGTTTGCTTGCTTGCTTGCTTGCTTATGCATGATGTTGGTTATCAAGCTTACATTATCACTAATACTTACTCTAACCATACACACTTTAATGACATATCAAATCTTACAAGCTTAATAATGATAATGATAACAAAAGCAAGAAAAAACAGTATTTGTAATCGCAACACTGGGGACTCATGTTTACCAACATGTTACACCTGATTGTTTGTGTGTGTGTTTGTTTGTTTGCTTGCTTGCTTGCTTATGCATGATGTTGGTTATCAAATTATCAATAATACTTACTCTAACCATGCACACTTTAATGACATATCAAAGCTTACAAGCTTAATAATGATAAGGATAATATTCTCATTAATAACAATAAAACAACAACAAGAAGAAAAAACAATATTTGAAATCCAACACGGGGGACCATTTTTCCCAACCCTGTTACCCCTGATTGTTTGTTTGCTTGTTTGTTTGCTTGCTTGCTTTCTTATGCATGATGTTGGTTATCAAGCTTACATTTTTCACTAAATTTTACTCAAACCATACCACTTTAAGGGACATATCAAATCTTCCCCAGTTTAAAATAATGATAATGAAAAACAAAAGCAAGAAAAAACAGTATTTGTAATGAAAACCACTGGGGACTCATTTTTCCCAACATTTTTTAAAACCTGATTGTTTTGTTTTGTGTGTTTGTTTTTTTTGTTTGGGGCTTAGCATATTTTTTAAAAATGATCAATAATTTACTCAACCAGGGCACACTTTAAAGGACTATCAAAGCTTCCCAAGCTTAATAAGAAAAGGAAAAAATATTCTCTTAAAACAATAAAAACAAAAAAACAGCAAAAAAAAAAACCAATTTTTGAAACGCAACCCCTGGGGACTCTGTTTCCCAACTTTGTTACACCTGATTTTTGTTTCTTGTTTTGTTTCCCTTGCTTGCTTATCCCAGGGTTTTGGGTTTATCAAGCTTAATTAAAACTAAAAATTTACTAAAAAACCATACACCCCTTTACTTTTTTAATAGTGATAATAATAATAAAATAATAAAAAATAAAAAAATAGGGGTGCTAGAAAAACAATATTTACACTGGGCCTCCCCCAAGTTTTTTTGGGGATTTTTTTTGGGGTTTTTTTTTTGACCGGAACGAAAAAGAAGGGGGAGCTGTCAAACATATCCTCTTTTAGAGTATTTGTAGGACCAAGATAGGCCCAATTTTTTTTGTTTGGTGGGGGTTGTTTGTTTTGGTGGTAATATTTAAGGGTAAAAAACTTTTAACCTCCGAAACCGTACGGGGTGCGTCCCTGGCGTTGAGGGCGTAACAAAGTCCATGGGGGGTGAGGTTTTCCTTTGGCGTGCTCGGTGTAGGTACGGCGTCCCGGATCACGTTTTTTTCGAGGCCCACCTTGAGGACCCAGGGGTTTTTTCTTCGTAAATAGACCAGAGAAAACCCTGGACACCCCCAAACGGCGAGCAAACAAACGGATTGCGGGCTTGGTAAACCCCTGGATTTTTAATCACGCAACCCCTTTGGGGATGAGGGTTTGGGCGCCCCCCTTTTCCCGACCCCCTTTTCCCCCGCCCTTCCCTCGTCCTTCATTTTTGGTAGGGATTTCTTGCTCCGAGTCAGCCAGTAAAAATTCGGAAAAGGAAAAGGGTAAAGTTAAGGAAAAGACCCTTTCCCGGGGGGGGAAAAGAAATGGGGGGGGGGGAAGGAAAAAGGGGGGGGATCGAAGAGTTTTATTTATTAAGAGAGAAAAAAAGTGGGGGGTTTTTAACCCAACATGGGGGGGTAAAAGTTGGGGGCATAGTAAAGGACGAGGAAAGGAAAAAAGGTCAAAAGGGGGGCCCCCCGCGCCATCGGGGGTTCCTGCCCGGAAAAAAACGGGGCTCGCTTCGCATGAGCTAACTCACGGGTCGGCGAGGCCACCGCCCCCGGGGCTGCGGATCCACTGGGCTAACGAGGGAGGTTGGGAGCGGTAAAGGTGGCCTGTCCGGCGCCATCGGGACGCCACCGTGCACGGACTTCTGCCCATGGCAACGGTGGTGTCCTCGGTAACGTGAGGCTACAGGTTGAAGTACGAGTGAGATCGCTAATCAGAGGCTACCTCCCTTGCCGCGTCGAGCAGAGATTTCTCCTGTCGGCGGCAGGACTTCTAGGGAGATGTGCTCTGGCGATCTCACCCTTTTGGGGTTATCAACACTGGCCATGACATCTCCTCCCCCACTCGCGTGTTGGCACTCCTTACCCCAAAGGAGCCACGGTCATGGCAGGGTGCAGGCGGCAGATGTCACGTGTCGGAAATCCGAAACCAGTGAGATGGAGGTAAGGATTTGGATGAGGGACGCTGGTGCTATGTAAGGATAATGAGATGAGGCGAGGGCGAGGTTGTGTGACACACGGAAAGAGGAAGTGGGAGAGGAAGGGAGTTAAAAACGGGATAGGGCTCTCGTTAGGGGGGTTTGTTTATTTAAAAAGGGGTAAATTAAAATGGGTTTTTTATGTATAACAACCCCCTAAAGTAAAAAAACCCAAAAAGAGAAAAAGGTTAAGAACGAGAAACTAAATAAAACGAAAGAAAAATTAAAAAACAACGCAAACACAAACGTAAGAAAAATAAAAAGCTTAAAAAAGGGTTTAGGCGATAAATTCGGCGCTCGACACCCCTCTCGCGAGGCCCGGAAAACAATCGCGCCTCGACGCGATTGGCGAGCCGGGGCGGGGGCGGGCGCCGAGTTTATAGTAAAAATCGCCGAAGCTAACGTAACTTAACTTAACTTTAAAATTTTAAAAAACATTTAAAACAAACGAAACAAGGGAGGTAGGGAGGGTAAAGGCAGGAAGGAAGTTTTAAGAAAGTTCACAGTGGTTAAGATGTTGCTGCCGAGCTCAAAAAACTGGCTCCTGTTCTTCGCCCCAATCTAGCGCAAAGAATCGCGGCCAAGGCCGCTTCTCCTTCCCCGGAGAAAGACTTTGTTCTTGTCTATCCAGTCGGGCAGCCAAAGACGAAGTTTGTCGATTTGTTTACAAACCCTCGCGCGCCACACGGGGTTCAGAGGGAGCACAGAAGCTCTCTCGTGAAGTTGTGATGACGTAACAAACTCGTCCCAGCCTATAGTGTAGATCCGCGGAGAGCTTTATTCTGGATGACTTGCAGTTTTCTTCTGTTTTTTTGTGTGCTGCAAGTGTAAGTGTGAGTGGGCGTATGTGAGAAGAGGGTGTATAATGGCTTTGAACAGGTGCAGTTTCGTGCGCGGGGGCCGCACATCTAAATCGATAAGCGATTGTAAGGTCTTATTACCCAAATGTGGCTTTTTTACTGGTATGGTAATGAAATCTAACATGTAATCGAAGGTTACACCGAGCACGGTGCAAGAGCGTGTTATTTGAAGGGGTGTTTTGTAGTCTGTCGAAAGAGTTTAGATGTATTGGATCGTAAGGAGGGTTGTGTCTAGGGTTTAAAAAGAGAATTTTTGTTTTTGTCGCATTAGTTTTGATAAGCCATTTGTGCTCCCACCTCGAGAGGGTGTCAAGCTCGTCGTTGATTCGTCGGACAACACCAGCGAGCGAATCATGTCTAGCTAAGTGAGTACAGTCGTCGGCGTAAAGAAGCTTTCAATGAATGGGGGAATGTGGGGTCGGGGAGGTCGTTTGTGTAAAATATTTTATAGTGTTGGGCTGATTATGCGGGCCTTGAGGTACACCTGCGGCATTTGAATGGTGTCTAAAATTTTTGCCTTTAAATTTAAGTTTTTAATTTACGGTCATCCAAGAAGCTGCATAGCAGCTTCTTGGTGCACGAGGGAAAATTGAATTTTGTGCACAGTTTGTACTTCAAGCCAGCATGCCAGACCGTGTCGAAGCTCGCTCCACGTCTTTGGTTACGAGAACCGTCTTTAGTCTTCTGTCTTTGTTGTTAAGACAGTATTAGTCAGTATGTTCAGTGCGTCATTTGTCGAACGGTGAGAGCGGAAGGGCCCAATTGTTTTGAAAAGAGTAGGGCATGGTTGTCGAGATAAACCCCCTTAGTCGGGAGTTAATTACTTTCTCAAAAATTTGCCTAATGTCTCTAGTAAACTAATTGGGCGGTAATTCTTGGGGTCAGTTAGGTCTTTGTTTGGCTTAGGGATAAGGGCCACTAAAGCAGTTTTGAAAGGTGAGGGATAGTAGCCCCGAGGCAAGGGAAGTGTTATATAATGCGTCATAGCTCGTAAAACGTTGTCAGGAAGATGAATGAGTGCGCGTCGCGTCCGATCTGAGAGGGGGCCCGGAGCCTTTCGAGGAAACCTCATTATTATTTGTTTTACCCCCTCCAGCGAGATGGGGGCACGGAGTCGCATGTGTCGTCCAGATTATCCAGGTGGATAATCTGCTCGGTTCTGTTTCTATCCTGTGGTTTTTGGCTCCAGGTGTTTATGGTTTGAATGTGATCATTAAAAGAGGGTGGGGTTCATGAGGATAGAAACAGTTTGCCAGTGGTCATGAAAAATTTTGATAACCTCCACGGGATCTGAAATTTGATTGTTGTCCTTTAGGAGGTGAGTGGAAGGGGGAAGTTACTACCTTTTAATTGTCTAATTTATTGCCAAAATTCCGTGGAGTGCGAACTCTCATAGATTCTGCTTGTTTAATTAAATTTTGCCAATGAATTTTTTTGGTCATTATCAAAACTATTTATGACGTGATTTCCCGAGGATAGTGAGGGCCCACCGAACTCGGTGTAAGTGATTTAAATTTTGAAGGAAACGATTCCTATAGCAGGTCAGGAGACGCTTGGTTCTCTCGCTTGGATGGAAAAGATTTGCGGATCTTATAGCGCTCCCGCGGTAGGCGCGGCGCATTGCTGCTGATATCCAAGCGAAAAGATGATGCCAAAAGCCTATCTATTTCGAGAATGTTTTCTCTTTTAAGGTTGAAGTTAAAATTTTGACTGGCAAGGTAAGATTTAAAGTCATCCCAGTCTGCTTTTTTGTACCTGAAGGATGTTGTTTCTTTTTTTAGTATAGGTGTCATTGAAAGTTTTATGATGACGGGTATGTGGTCAGAACCCAAAATTCGGGCCAGGGTTTTTAAGTGTGTGTGGTAGGGGAGTGCCGCCTGTTCCCGAAAACGAGATCAGGGCGGCCCTTCCCTCTCGGTGTGAATGAGGTGTAGAAGTCGGGTCCGATGTAGTGGAGTCTTTTGTTTCGAAAATAGACAAGAGCTGTCTGCCGTGTGCGTTGTTGTATGTGTGGTTGAATGATGTGTGTGCTGCGTTAACATCCCCGGCAAAGAAGACTGGGAGATTATTATAATTAAATAAATTTTTTGAAATCGTGAATCGGCAAATTTTACTGGGTCTGATATAGGCAGTGGCAATCATTATAGGGCCCGCTGGGTGAAGAGCTTAATAGCCATAAAAAACAGGATGAATGAATGGAGGCGAGATGATTTCGAAATGAAAGGTGGATTTTACGAGGATGGGGGACCCTACAAACCAGCCGTTTTCGTGATTGTCTTGACGTGTAGCCGAAGTGTTTAATAGCATAGGGAAATTAGTGATAGAGGTGGAGTTTAAAAGAACGACGTCAGGACTTTCCCGGTCTAGGAAGTCGTAAAATACGTGTCTTACGTTTTTAAAATGATCTTACATTCGCTTGAAACGATTGTCAGCATGCCACTCAGAGCAGGGCCAAGATGACGGTGACCTACTTTTCGTGGCGTTTGCTGCTCACGGTAACGAGATCGAGAACGAGGACGAGCCCCAGACTGGGTCTCTTCGGGGGCCGGGAGGGACCTGGGAGAGGGGGCACGGAATTCACGGGAATCGGCGGACCAATTCCCGACACTTCCGTGTCTCCCTAAGTCTCCCTGACGGGGAGGACGGGAACTACGTCCCTGGGGGGAACAGGGAGCGCGGTAGCCCCCTCTACAACCTCAGGACTGAGGTGACGTGGAGGCTCTCCTCGCTGCTGGAGTCCCCGATGATGGGGGTCGTCATGACGACCGACGAGGAGTGGACGGGTCCGTGGGGTTTTCCCTGGCAGAGGTCTTTTTGTCTTTCTTTTGGTGCATGTTAAGTGGGGAAGGGAGTTTGCGTTTGTGATCGTTTGTGTTATTTGTAGTTTTTCCTTGTTGCAGTTTCTCTAGGTTTGCGTTGTGGTTGTGGTTGTGGGAGTACGTGTGCATGAGAGGTAGAGGGCTGTGGTGAGGTGGTGGTCGCCACTCTAGCCTCGGTGTTTGTGTTTTTTTTGTGCGTGATACTCAGGTATGTACAGGTTCTCG
This sequence comes from Penaeus monodon, assembly GCF_015228065.2. Taxonomy (NCBI): domain Eukaryota; kingdom Metazoa; phylum Arthropoda; class Malacostraca; order Decapoda; family Penaeidae; genus Penaeus; species Penaeus monodon. Next base: position 5,320 of record NW_023660282.1, on the reverse strand, counting down.
TCTTCGAAGATTTCCTCGGGGATCACAATGCTGGGGGAAAACCCTTTTTTTGTAGTAGTGTTGGGAGTATGGTTTGTGAAATTTTTTGGCGTTGTATTTTGCAGCTATTAAAACTACGTGTAGTATGGTCTGTATTTTGGGGTTTTTGTTAGTATGAAGGCGTTGTTTTGGGGAAAATGAGGTGGTAGAGGCATTTTTTTTCCCCGAGGAATCGGGGGTCGTTTGTGGGGGTGTGGATTTTTGTAAGGGTCGAGTGTTGAAGCTTGGGGTTTGGGTTTGTTGTTTTTTTTTTGGTTGTCTTTTTGTTTTAATAATTTCTT
>NW_023660281.1:12500-19577 GCF_015228065.2 Penaeus monodon | reverse complement strand
GAGAGAGAGGAGGAGAGAGAGAGAGAGAGGAGAGGGAGAGAGAGAGAGAGAGAGAGAGGAGAGAAAGAGTTTTAAAAATAATTGTAGATAGATAAATAGACAGATAGACAGAAAAGAAAGAGGAGAGAAAAAGGAAAAGAGAGAAGAGGAGAAAGGAGAGGGGAGAGAGGAGAGGAAGAGAGGGAGAGAGAGAGAGAGGAGAGAGAGAGAGAGAGAGAAGACAGAGAGAAAGAGGGAGAGAGAGGGAGAGAGAGGTAGAGAGAGGGAGAGGGTGTGGAAAAGAGGAGAGAGAGAGAGAGAGAGAGAGAGAGAGAGAGAGAGAGAAAGAGGAGAGAGAGGACAGAGAGGAGAGAGAGAGACACACAAAACACACAATATATATATATATATATATTATATATAATATATAAAATATATATATATAAAATATAAAATATATAAAATATACATATATGTATATATGTATATTATTACATGGTGCTCATTGGCCATCGTATGACCGTTAATTAATTACATGACCTCTGCATGACCTTACCCCGTTTTACTCGACTGCGAGGGAAATAACGGGTCTCTAAAATACATGGACGAGACATGGGTTTGTTCGTGTTCGGGTTTCGATTTTGGTCGACTCAGAATGAGTTGTATGGGGAGTAAGGGCGAGGGAGGAGGAGAACGCCCTTTGGACGGACTTGTGGAAGGAGGTGATTATGGCTGGTCGGTGGTCGGTGGAGCTGGGTTGAGGTTACGATAATTTACCTTTTATGTTTGTAAGTTGACCTTATTATCATCCTGTGTTGCAGCATTGGTTTGTTTCAATATAAATTTTATTTCTGGGTGTAGTGAAATGAGGTGATGATGAGGTGGTTTTCGTGCAGTTCGTTTTCCGATGATGCATGCTTACATTACATGTCTTTGAAAACGACATTACTATAAAAAGGAAAGCTAAAACGAAATAAAAAATCTAAAATAGAAGATTATAACACGGAAATATACAAGCCGAGCGTATTGATGAGTGTTTTAATTAAAATAACAAGGCTAAACAGAAGAGCAGAATATGAATTAATGATTGTAATATAAGAACAAAGAGCAAAGTTTAAAACGAGTAAATTAAATTTAAATATATGAACGAATACAGCAGAGTAAAGATAAAAGCATATCACACCCGAATGGATGGACATAAATTTAAAGAAACAAAAGGCTATTTATAAATTGTATTACGCTGAAACAAATATATTAACTTAGATTGGGTTCCGTTGGCCTGTTTCTGCAACAACGGTCATTGTTAATTGAACGAAAGCTACCCAACATATATATTACATATACATACATGTTGAGATATACATTATATAATATATATATATATATATATATATATATTATATATATTTTATATATATATATAATATATATATATATTATATATATATATATATATATTTTATATTATATTATTATATTATATATATATTTATATATTTTATATAATATATATATTTATATATATAATATTATATATATATATATTATTATTATATATATATATATATATTATATATATATTATGTATATATGTACATACATATTTGTATATATGTGTATTATACATATATAGAGTGATATAGATATGCACCCACCACAGACACATATTGTAGTATGTTTTTATATTTATCATTCTGGCTCTGAGAGGGGTCCACAAGGACGCAGAAAGGGTTGGTCTGTTTGTGAAGAGGGAAATTACGGAAAACGGGCAAAGAATGCAAAAATGCCTGTAATGTGTGTATGTGTGTAGTAATGAAAGAGAGAGAGAGGGGGTATATTTGTTAACTGATGGACATATTTGAGAGTTGCTTTAAGAAATATATTATATTTTTTTGAAAAAAAGAACATGGGAAAATTTTACATCATTTTATTTTAAGTCTTTATCATATTTCCTATATAAAAACTCCTTAAATATTGTTGGAACTCACTATTCATATTAATATTAGTCAGACGGAAATATTTAATTACCCTACGCAGCTCTCTCACCCTCTCTCTCATCTGTCGTTCTGTCTATCGTTATTTAGATATGCTTAAGGATCGTATAAAACCGCAAATGGCTACTCTTCTAATTGCGCTGCCCTGCATCTATTTTTGGCCTAGACTGACAGATTACTGCATATCCTAATCTAGTACAGTTGTATTTATGTCATAAGTTAGATGAGACCAATATTTGTTTTTAACATGAGTAACAATTCAACTGGATGCATTACATGTATTATATTGCGTGCAAACACCCGACTTGTCAAGACCACTGGCTTTGGATTACGCATCGTCACTCTTATCTCGTCGAAAACCAGGGCTCTCACCTCCCAATGTACGGGTTTAAAGGACGTATGGGTTATTATAGGATCCTTCTGGTGGATGTGTTTGAAGGTAATAAAATACTCAGATGACAATACTTCATATGCCATTTTATTTCAAATGTTTGAAATTATTTCATTACGAAATGTAACGAATATGTAAAAGATGGAATGAACAGGATATCAAAAGAAATGGTCTTCCTGAATACCTTGATTGGAGAAAACCGAGGTGTTGGACATCAGCCAACAAATAAAGGCATGAATAGTAGAGCGGAGCTAGACTCGGCTGCAGAGTGAGTACCAAGCGTGAGCCGGGGGCGGGGGGGGGGGGGAAGGTAGGTGAGAAGTTACTGATCGCCCAGGTCTAAAGCCTGCCACCCAATAATTTGAGACACTGTTAAAAGTATAGCTTTCGCAACACATCCTATATACTCCCCATCATTTAATTAAGGCATCCCTTCACACCCTACACTGTATTCATTTCACATCATTTATTTTCACCAAAAGTTTCGGAAAAAATATAAGGAATTTGGGTGACTGATGTAGACTTAAAAATTTATTTGTATCTTTAAAGTTTAAACTGATATAATAAATATAACAATTTCAGATATTTCCTACAAGTTTAATGTTGGTGGAGCGGAGCCAAGCGGCCCATCACACTCAAGCTGACCCCAACTACACCATGCTTCGGGGTTTTCAATGAGCGCGACTCGAGTTCGTGGTTCGTTGGGGGCACCCAAACGAAATAAAAGGAAAAAAAAGGAAGGGGCACCTAAACTTTTACCCCCCATTGCCCTCGTAATTTAGACGATACATTATTCACGGCCACAAAATTATACCCCACAGGGGTGTATGTGGAGTGTGAGATGGAGGTTGCGGATGCTAGCCTCGATAAGATGAATGAATTTAGAACACTCTTGCTTTGCTTAGCGAATCCAGATCACCCCCATCCTCTCCCTCATTTTCCTATGTCCGGGTTCTATGCTGTTAGCATAGGACAATAATTTACAATACCTTTGCAAATTATTTAAATAGTCGATCCAAGTTGGGAAGAGAAGCGCAGGGTGTTTGAACTCCCGAGTGTCAACGCTGGGCGCGAGGGCCCCTGGTAAGCCCAGTCGGCGACAAAGCTTTCACATAGCAGGCTGGGCAACGGAGTAAATGGCGATGAGTCGTAGTTCGCTGAATGAGGCGGCTTGGGGTTTTCCGCTGGCGGTGACAAATGCAGTCTTCCATTGTGATGGGGGTTAGCTGCTGACAAATTGAGGCGAAATGGTCATTGAGAGCCTCGCGCTTCACTGGGGCTAAGGTTGCTGGTGCATGGAAACTTTTCCGTACATTGGCTAGGCGCAGGTGTTTTAGTTGTTGTGTAGAAGATTTTTGGCTGTTTTTTTTTCCCGATGACTGGTTGCAGAGTTGATTTTTAGGCTGTGATGTTGTGCGAGTGGAAGGCTTGATTTCTCTGTTGAATGAGGCGTTTGATATGGCCCCGTGATCCAAGGCAGGTCCGATGGGTGTGTTTCTGAGTGACTTTTCCGGAAAGTGGTGAAAAGCCGTAGTGACGGTCGAGAGATAGTAGTGTACTTGTCCTCCACATCAGAACGTCAGTCCACGGGTGTTGGGTAATTTCCCCTACCCAAAATGTATGATGAGGACTGTGAGTGGCCTGTATTTCCTGGTCTGGTCTGCTTTGGCTGAGAAACGGTGGGGGAAGGCAGCCATAACACTGATACGTGTTTGCTGCGGCCGACAGGAGAATACGGTAGAGGAGGCTGGTACCAGTCATGTAAATCAGTAAGGATCAAATCCAGGGTTCTTTGTTCATAAGTGGGAAAGTTTTCTACTTGTGACAGATTGAGCTCATTTTGCAGGTCGAAGGTGTCTATTTCATTAAAATCACCAATATCATTGCATGACGGGTATCGCACGTACAGAAGGTCAGTGGTGTGGGGTCAGGTGGCTAAGTAGCAGTTGTTGGGTGGGGCTCACGGGGGGTGGTAAATAACACAGCAGATGAGGGACGCGGCGAGGGTGGTGAGGAGGGTTGACCCGCACCCACAACACTTCCAGGTTCAACCGGAACTTCCACGTCCAAGGGGGGGGGCGAGAGGTCATTTTGGGACAACAGGATGACCCCTACTCCACGTTTGTTTATGTGGAGGCGATGGAAGATGCTGTACCCAGGTATATGTATGGTATCAGCCTGGTTTTGCCACGCCTCTGTGATGGCTAGAATTCCCGGTGATTCAGAAGAGATGTAGTGTGCAGTTTGTCTTTTTTTTTGAGGGATGTGACATTAGACAGGAGGAACTTTGGGAAACTGTACCAGAGTCAGGGAACTTCAAAATGTCGGTGGGTTTAACTGGGGGCCTTCTTTTGCTTGTTCCTAGTCCGGAGTATGGGAATGTGCCATTGAGTGGGAAGCCTCCTTTGCTGCCCCGGGCATGAAAAGTGTCTAAATTCTTAATATTTGTATCACTTCACTGTTTGGGTATCCACAATTGTTTTTAAGAAATATAATGTTTTCTGTTGTGCCGAAGAAGCACTATACTTTGAATCAGTGGAACACAAAAACCCGAGAAAGAAGGGGAAGGGGCGAGGCAGTGGGTGGGGGCCGATCATCGCAAGTAAAGCTCAATTTCTTAGAATGTACCGACACTATGGAATTCACTGAAAAACACTGCACAGCACTTGTACTAGCCTAAGTTTAAATCTAAGATTTCCAGGAGCAGAAAAAACAGGTGAGGCCAATAGCCCGGGCCCTTTGGTGCCCAGGAGCGCCGACTTGCACGTTTCCCTCTTGTACGGCGTCAGGTGCAGTACAGTGACAATGAGCCTATGGTCAACTCATGGGTTATGAGATTTTATCGATAGAATTTTAAAGTTTTTAAAAATTTTAATGTTTTTTTAACAAGATATTCGCCCCTAATGACCTTAGCTGTGATGCGGCAGATAACTTAAATAATCAAACAATTATGGGTTATGAGTAAGGCTCTCTGCATATGTTTCACGTGTTTAGTTAAAGTGAAACGTCACATGTTTCGTTAAAGAAAACGGGACTCTTCCATCGTGCCTTCGTAATATTGCACATTTTCACGAGATTGTGATAATTTCACAGATAATGCCTGATACCCGTGGTAGCACTCTTGGTGGTAAGTCGAATCCCCAGAGTTCGGATGTATCTGGTGGTGGTGCAGAGGATCCCTTGTATAGATTGCTTAATTAATGGAGGCCAAAGATGAGGCAAGGGGACGAGAGGATGACGCAAGAAGCAGCACGAGGATGACAAATTCCAAATTTTGATGAGCCAGCTGCCCGGCCTGATGCAGTTCAGCAGCAATACCAGAAATCCAGCGTTGGATCAGCTCAGTCTTACCATCTCTTAACCCAGTGGAAGGACAGCTAATATCCATCCCCCTCCCCCTCTCTCCCCTGATGCTACTCTCGGTTGACGGAGTTCCATAAGATGCTTATGCAATCACCACCGCTGTCGCATTGTTGCCGATTCAAACTCCGCTTTCATATCCCCGTCCGTATTTGTCGGAAGAGATGAAAAATTGTTTATCCCATTCTTTTTGGCATCAGCACCACCTCCAATGTCCTCTAGCTGATGTTTTAAAACCCAACAGATCATATTTGCAAGGAACGTAGTGAAGCCATTCGTCGACTTCAATTCACACAATGCATCCAGGAAAAGGCGAATTTGACAATTCTGTGTCAGGGCTCGATTGAGGGCTAAGGAGGCAGATATGTGCAGTCATTTTCTTGACGACAGGCTGTTTGATGCGTTAGTTTTGGTGCTCACCTAAGACCCCACACACTCATTAGATGTAAACAGAGACTCGTTACGGCATCAGGATAGACCAGACATCTGAGATGCTGCCTTTCATAAGTAGCCAACAAGCTTCAGTCCCGACCACCCATTCTTGTCAACAAACGCCCACACGCTCAAATTACCTCGTAATTTATGTGGACTCAGTAAATTTTCTGAATGCACACCACAGGGGATGAAGTGTTTCTCTTCCCGGATAATTTAAGGAACATTATAGACATAAATAGGTACTTGTTTTCAAAGCTCATAACAGATGAAGCTTCATAATGTGTCTGAATAGTGTTCCTGAGATGATATTACTAGTGCCTCATATTATGGCAATATTAGCACGGGAGATCTCACAGACCAGTGGTAGGTTATAATTACACTCTACCCGAGGACCTACCAAGAGCCGAAATATCAGGAGGATTAGGTATTTCGAAGCCAACCGTGTCTCTGTAGATCCAGCGACCCCAAGCAACTGAACCCACCGGGACAAAAGGGCCAGAAGTGGGCACTCTAGATGCATGACAGAGGGAGATCAATAAAATGTCATTGAATTAATGTAAAAGACGAATAGAAAGCTTGTATTGAAATGCAGAATATCATGAGCTACTGAAAACCGTTATTTAGTTGCCAGGTCCCCTTACCGTCAGTATTTTTTTTTTAGTTATTTATTTCATTATTTTTTTAAACAATCCATAACTACTGCAAGGGTCTTCCCCCCAAAATCACACCGCAATCGTCATATCGTCGTTGCCCAAGCAATTAAGGGATGGGAGCGATTTTGCTCTGCCCGGGCGAACGGCAGTTAACGGCGGTGTTAGTGGCCTCCATACCACCAGACTTGCCAACGTTCACAAAGCCCTTAGCCTTTAAAATGAAATATTAAAAACATAATGCATTTCAAAAACTTATTTTTTTAAA
>NW_023660280.1:10000-19578 GCF_015228065.2 Penaeus monodon | reverse complement strand
TTTGTGTGTGTGTGGTGGGGGTTTGTGTGTGGGGTGTGGTGGTGTGTGTTGTTGTAGTGTTTGTGTGTGTGGGTGTGTGGGTTTGTTTAAAAATATATATATAATATATATAATATTTTAATATTATATATAATATAAAAAATTATATATATATATAAATATTTTTGTAAATGGGTTGAAAATAGAGAGAAAGTTAAAAATGATACATTAAAAGAAAATTTGACAATAAAAAAATGACGAAAAGGAAAGGGAAGAAAAAATCAAAAATAAAAGAATAGAAAACAATGATAAAAAGTGAGAAAATTTTTTATCAAAAAAGATAAAAAGAAAGAAGGAGAAACAAGTGAAAAGTTTTTTTATCTCCCTCCCCCCTCTCTCCTTCTTCTCTTCTCTCTCTCTCGCTCTCTCTCTTCCCCTCCTCTCTTTCTTTCTCTTCTTTCCCTCTCTCTCTCTCCTCTCTCTCTTCTCTCTCTCCCTCTTTTCCTCTCTCTCCCCCTCTCTCTTCTCTGTCTGCGTCGTTCGTCTTTATTGGTAAATTTTTCCCAGTGAAAAGTTTCGCAAAAGAGAAGAAAAAATATATTATCTTGAGTGACTCCTTGTACCCTTTCGCCTCCCCAGCAACCATACAAAAGGGGAAACAGAGCTAAAATCAATATTATCACAAATTTCATGAAAAATTTAAAGGGGCCTAGAATACAAAATAAAAAAAATTTCATGAGAGAACCCAAAAGGAAATATAATGTACGAATAAGAAAATACACGGAGAAAAAGTATAAAAGGGAAAAAGAAAGAAAGGGTTTTCCCAGTTAGGATTTTTGAGGTTTTTTGGAAATTTCTGCTTTTGAGTTGGACTCGTAAATTGGTATCGAATTTCAAAAAGACGTTTTTTAAAGCTCGGCAAAAAGCTTTTGTCTTATTAGGAAAAAAAAGTTTAACAATAGAACTTAAAGATGTACAAACCACAAAAATGTTTAAACCCCGTGAAAGCTTTAACAGTTTTTGTATAAAAAAAAAATCCACATTTTTCTTATGATTGTTTAAAGCTGGGGAAAGAAGTCACCACTGTTTTTTTGTTGATCTATATTACAGCATGGCTACCATCATCCGTCAAATACTTATCATCATCACTCATTTTTATCATCATCGCTATCTATTTTCCCCCCCCCTTCCCCCCCCTCCTCCTCTCATACCCTCATCATCATCATCATCATCATCATCACTCATTTCATTATATTATCATTATCTTATCACATATCTTTCATCTCATCACCGTACATCATCAGTATCATCAGCATCATCATCATATCATCTCATATCACATTTTATCTTATCCTTATATCATCATCATCCCATCACCAGACATCATCAGTAACAGCATCTACCACATCATCTCATCATCTCTCATCATTACTTTTCATTCATTATCATTAATCTATATCATCATCATCAAAAGTATTCACAGTATCATCATATAATCTCATCATCATCATCTCATCAAAAATTTATCATTATCATCATCATCATATCATCATCCCCAGTATCATCACAGTATCATCAGCATCATATATCATCCCCAGTTATCATCAGTATCATTTTAAATCACCCATACATTATGTTTTTTGTTATCTTTACCTTTGCTCTGAACAACATTTTTCATCATCTTTTTTCCCCCTTTAATTCATTTTTTGATATCACTACTTCCTCCATTTTTTGTCTTATTATTTCATAGCTCAAAACCTTACAAAAAACACTGCAACATCAGGGAAATTTCCCACCCCATTTTTCGAATAAAAGTTTGGAAACATTTCGGCTTTCTTTATTGTGGTGCTAAATAATAACATTTCAAAATTGGAAAAACGTTTTTGATTTAAAGAAAAACCTTTTTTTTAGGGTGGAAAAAAATTTAATTTTCAAATTCACAAAAAAAAAGTTTTTATTATCAGTGAAAATTCCTTAAAAATTTAAAGCCCAAAATCACTTCCGCGAAGAAAAGTAACGTAATTCACTTAGGACCCGCCCACCACACTTTCCCCTCTCTGCGGTCTTTTCCCCTCTCCACCCTTTGTGTTTTGTGGGGGTTTTTTATACATCATACATAATAAGGAGAGAGGAGAGAGAGAAGAGAGGAGAGGAGAGAGAGGGAAAGGGAGAGGAGAAAGAGAGTGAGAAAGTGAGAGAGAGAGAGAGAGGGGAGAGAGCGGAGAGAGAGGAGAGAGAAAAGAGGGGGGGAGAGGAGGGAGAGGGGGAGTGAGAGAGAGGAGAGAGTTGAGGGTGAGAAAAAGGGAATATATATATATCTTTTACTTATATATTAATATATATATGATTATAAAAATATATAAATATATATATATATATAAAATAGCAAAAACGTGCTCACATACGCGCACGGGCGATGCGTGTGCAGGATGCAACGACCGCATGCGGGTTTTGGTGTGTGCATTCCATTGTTTTAAAAAATTTTAGGTAAATCGAACCTAGATAGATGAAGTTCCTTGGGCAGGGAATTTCCTTCGATTGGCCTTTTTAGCCACTGGGGGGGACAAGCCACCCCAAAGAGTGCGGGCCCCCAACCCCGGGATGAATGAGGAAAATGTTTACCGAAAGGTAACACCGGCACTCTCAGTGGAAAGAAAAATGGGGGGCCCCAACGTACTACCCCAAAAGACACAACATGAAAAAAAACAATTAAGTATCAGGCTGTGACCACGGCGGCTAAACAGAACCCCCGAAAAAAAAAAAAAAAAAAAAAAAAAAAAAAAAAAAAAAAAAAAAAAAAAAAAAAAAAATTATATATATATATTATATATATATAAAATTATATATATAATCATAATACAATATATTTATATATGCAAATTTTAACAATATATATATAATATATATATAATACATACATTATAAAATATATATTAATATAATATATATTAATATATAATATATATATATAGAGAGAGAGAGAGAGAGAAAAGAGAGAGAGAGGGGAGAGGAGGAGAGAAGAGAAGAGAGAAGGGGATTTGAGAAAAAACAATTAGTATGAATTAAAGATAGAGTATTTTTTACCCCCCGACCCCTTCTTTTCCTTTCCTTTGTTTTCCTCTCCTCTCCCCCCTCTCTGTCTGTGGTATATATGGTTTTGTGTGTGTGTAGTTGTGTGTTTTGTGTGTTGGTGTGGTTGTGTGTGTTGTGGTGTGTGTGTGTGTGTGTGTGTTTTGTGTGGTGGGGTTGTGTGGTTTTGGGGTGTGTGGTGGGTGTGAGAGAAGAGAGAGAGAGAGAGAGGAGAGTTTTTTAAGCAAAAAGAATATATGTGTGTATTAAAAAAAATTTAATGTAAAGCGAAGTGCGTTTTTAACCCCCTTAACCTCCTTTTACTTCAATTCCCAAATAAAACCGATAAAAAATTATACCTGCCTAATTTTTTTTTTTTTTTGAATTTGGGAAAAATTTTTCCACGGGGCAACAGACATCAAGCAACTTCGGCTTCCAAATTTAATTCCTAATGTTTTTGGTTTGGAACTTTGATCCTTAGCCCTGAGCTGAGGACGATCTGTTATCTCGGTTTAGGTTTTGCTGGCTTTATTTTTATTGGTACCGTGTTTTTTTCTCAGCGGGGCGAAATGTGAAAATGTCACGAAATGAAGGTTTCGAACATTTATCAGGGGTTTGTAAAATCTTAAAAATAATTTGAATTTGGTAATTAAGATGGGTTTTTAAAAATCAGATAAAAGTTTTTGAATTATCTAAAGTATAATTCTTTGTAAAACACGGGGTGGGTTCGAGTCACCGGGCGGGGCGTTTTTCCCTTTTGGGGAAGGGAAATTACCGTTGCCTCCTAAACCCCTGGGTGGGAAAAACCCCCCAGGTCAGTGCCGGGCCCCCAAACCCGGGTTAAATAGAGATGGTTTATCGATAAAAAAAAAACCGGGCGGAAGGCAACGGCAAAACACCGCTTAAATTGCCAAGAAAATCATGGAAATCCCCGAGCCAAAACCTTGTAGGAAAGGGCACTGAAAGAAAAAGTACTTTAGGATCCCCTTCAAAAACCCCTCCCCCCAGTAAAAAAGTTAGGGTGTTTTTTCCGTAGACAGATGAGGAAGGAGTGTGCCCGTGGGTTCAGTCTCTGATCGTTCCAGAACTTGAAAACCTGAGGGACCATTTGCTTGTGGGAGTCCTTCAAGCGGAAACACTCAAAGCAAACTGGGGGTCCACTGGGTACGCCCGAGGGAAAGGCCAAAATTTTCCCCCTGAAACATGGAGGAGAGCTATACCAAAAGCCGTGTGGAGCAACACTGGAAATTTTCAACCCCCAGCCCTTGACTTTGGGATGATGTTGCTATCCATTGAATTTGGTCACGGGGGGCGGCTCTTGAGATTTAGCAATGAGGGAACCCCGGGGGCTGAGGTCTCCGGCCCCATCGGGCCCTCATGTTTGGTGAGGACTTTAAAGGGGTCACAGAGAGCTTTGAAGTTAGCAAGCCCAATCTTGGGCGTCAGCCCAGGAAGTCAGTAGACGGTTTTTTGGGCTGAAGAGGAGCCCAGAACTCGATAAAAAAGAGCATTTTGGGGAGTCGGTACCTATGCAGAAAGCCAAGTACCGTTTCCCAAAGGCTTGATATGCGGTTTTTCTCTATGGAAGCAAAAATGGACCTACTTGCTTTTGGGGTTGTCTTTAGCCTTCGCGGATCATGGGTTTTTGTTTGGGAAAACCTGTGTCCAACGGACCCCTACACGGAGAGGGAGGGTCGTTTCTTGATAAACCCAGATGCCAATCAGGCTTTGGGCACCTAGTCGTTTCCCTGCAGATGACCCGCCCATCAGGGTTTTCTCTCTGCGGGAAACCGGGGTGGAGGAGGCCATGGGGGTCATGGCTTTGGGGAGCTCGACGACACCGTGTTAGAGTTTGAGATGGACAGGGGCTGTCTGGAGGGTCGCCATGAGGGATTTGTGGCGAAAGATGGGTGGACGGTCATACGCCCCGTCGACGTTAGCCCCCTTTTTTGTGATAAGATGATGTGACAAAGTAAGCTTTGTCTATTGTCTCATCATTGTCTCTGTCGTCTTTTTCTCTCTGTTTTTTACGCACAAAAATTTCTTTTGTATAGTTTCTTTGTATTTTATAAAAAAAGAAAAAAAAAATACACACACATGCAGGCGCAAAAAGCACACACACACCACGGGTATGCAAGTAAGGGTTAGTCTATTAGTACGATAGTGGTACCCCACTGCTGCCTTTTTTCAGTCTGTGCAGGTCAAGTATGGGAGTTCATTATACAAAAAAATCACGCCTTTTGCATCTTTTTAAAAGAAAAGGGCTTTGGGAGTAAAACCCCGAGGAAAAAAACCGGGGCCAGGCCCTGAGGTAGTTAATTGTCGCTTTTCGACCCGTTTTGGCAACTCCGCGACGCTGTGGGGCCAAACGTCGGATAGCCATTCCTTTGGATAAATCATCTGGTGGGAGTGGACCGCCGCTTTCCCTCACATCTTTCGCCCCAATTACCACACACACACACCACACACACCCCACCACCACCACACATATATATATATTTTATAATATAAAAATATTTTTTAATATATATAATAAAAAATAATTTAACACACAGCACACATACGCACACACACGCACCCCCACGCACACATACGCACACACCAAACCAAACACACACCAAAAACACCCAAAACACACACACACACAAACCAAATTTTATTTTAAAAAATTAATATATATATATTTTATATATATTATATAAATTATAAAAAACAAAAAAATATATATTATAAAACATAAATATATATTATATTATATTATATATATATATATAATTTTTCATAAAAAATATATAATATATATATATAATAATATATTTTTAAAATATATAATATTATATAATTAAAATTATATATATTATATATATATATTATAAAATTTATATATAATATATATATATATATATATATAATATTATATATAATACATGCAATATATGAAAAATTTATAATAAACTCTGTGCTGTTTTCGTATTACCGTTTACAGATGGGCCGGTGGCAAGATGCATCCCACCCCCACTGTAATAAGTTTTTCACGTTTTTCCCACGGAGATGGTTAAGGTTTTAATCACCAAGGAGTTTTATTAGCCTACCTATCTCCCCGTTTCCCCTTTTTCTTGGGTTTTTGGAAAAGGCTTTGCATTTTTTTCAAAATTTTAATAAAAATTTTGATAACATAACATCAAAAGAATAATAACAATATAGTTTTAAGGTTTGAGGAAATCAGGACGGTCACGGGGCCCTAGATAGACCCCTTTTGCCGCCCCCTGAACACATGTGGAGCATCTTAGTAACAAAATCCATAAAAAAATCGGGGAAGAACATACATCCGTGGGGTTTGGGGGTTAAAGGGGACAGGCGTAAAAAAAAAAAAAAAAAAAAAAAAAAAAAAAAAAAGGTAGCTACAACCTTTGAGGAACACCGCCCCGGAACCCGCAGAGAGTGGGAAGACAACTGTAGAAGACCTTGGGGATAAGTTTTGCACATATACAAGGGGTTTTGTAATTTTTGAGTATTTTTTCGTTCCCATTTTATGTAATGTACGTTTGTATATTAAAAGTGTTCACTTAATGGTTTTAAATTTTAATTCATTTTTCCGAATAATATAATTGATCAGTATTTTCTAGGGTTTTATAATTTTTGCGCCCCTCCTTATCGCCTCTTTCACTTCTAATTATGTTTAAAAGAGGGTGATGAAGATTAAAAGAAACCAAAATTGCTTAAAGATGCCGCCTGGGACCGCTTAGACTAATTTCCCTTTCCTCGAAAGTTTGCGCTTTGTCAATCTTCTCTGTTCCCCGGGCTTCAAAAAAGAAACCCTTTTTTTTGTTTTTGTTGGGGGAAAGGGTATTTTAGGGTTTCGTGCAACAAATAGAACATAATCAAATATTTTTTTTTTTGAAGAGACATTAGTTTCGGATTTTTAAGCTCTCTATTTTTCCCGGGGTAAATGATCAATGGACAATATGAGCTGATTTCCCATAACACAATTTGCATGAATAAGAGCAAGGAATTGCAAGGAGACAAAATGTTTTGTTTTTTGATCCAGACATTGGGGATTCTCCCTCTAATATAGTAAAAAAAGAAAGGACGATAATCAGAAAATCAAACAAGGATACTAAACCAAAATGTCATTAAAGGAGAAAGTAGTGTTATTGTAACCAAAGGCCCCCTTATTCCCGTCATAATAGTTAGTGAATTTTTTCCCCTTGAGAAATTCATTGCAATATATATCTGAGTAAAAACGTTCAGATTCAGTACTGCAGTTCTCTTCTCATAAAAGGAAGCACAAGCAAAGCTTAGATCTTTATTTCATAACCAATTCAAGGTATTGAAATCGTCATACGCAAGAATGTGAAGCAAATTTGAAATTACGTGTTTTTTTTTATAATATTTTTTTTTAGAACAATTGCTTTTGAGGATTTGGGAGTTGCAGAATGAATGTATCGTTGGGGATTTTTCTGCCGTCATAATTTAGCAGTATTGATAAAAATTCATAAAGGAATGCATAATCATTTTCAAGCATATATTCCCCTTTATGCACTTTAGTTTGTAGTTACCAGAGAATTGGTCGCCTAAACCTGCAATATGGAAAGGTAAAATAACGCTGAAAACGTTTTAAAGTGACTAGTGGACACAACTTGACACGGAGCTGACCATAGTAGTTAGAATTTCCCCCCCCCCGCCTTGCTTTCTCCTCTCCCTTCTCTCTCTCCCTCTCTCTCTCTTTTCTCTCTCTCTCTCCTCTCTCTTTTCTCCCCTCTCTCTCTTTCCTCTTCCATATATATCGGTGAAAAGAAAAATGCAAAGGGCTTTTTAAAAGAGATTTTTACATGTTAAGTTTATGGCATTCTGAAAAAAAGATGTACACAACACACAACAACCCACAACACCCCACACACACACACAACACAACACACACCAAAACTCACACACACACACAAACACAGCAGACACACACCCCACACACACACACGCCACGCACACGCAACGCACACGACACGCAACACACACAACACACACACACACACATATACATAACTAAATATATACATATATATATATATATAAAAAATAATATAATAAAATAAAATTAAAATGGGATAATATAATATATTATTATATAATATATAACTATATAACATTATATATACATACATATATAATATATAATATTTATATATATATATTAAAATAATATTAATATAAAAAAAAATATATATATTATATATATATATAATATAATATTATATAATATATATAAAATTTTAATATATATAATATTATATATATATTATTATAATATAGAATAATATAATTTTTATATAAATTATATATATATATTAATTATTAATTTTATAATATTAATATATAATAATATGTATATATATATATATATAAAAATTATATAATATATATAATAAATAATATGGGGTTTTTTTTAAAAATTTTAATTATATAAATATATTTATTAAAATATTTTTTTATTTTTAATATTATATAAAATTATAATTTTTTTTTTTTTTTTTTTTTTGTGTGTGTGTGTGTTGTGTTGGTGTGTGGGTGGGGTGTGTGGTGTGTTTTGGGGGGTTGTGTGTTTTTTTTTTTTTTGGGGGGGGGGGGGGGGGAAAATTAAAAATCATATTTAGATGTAGATTTACTACTAATTAAGAAAGGGGAAAAACCCCAGATAATTTTAAGTGGACCTGTTTTCAATAATGTATTTTTATCACCCGAGGGAGGGCGACAAGGAGACACAGACAGAAGACACACACACACCACCACACACACAACACACCCCACACACACACACACACACCCCCAACACCCCACACACACACACACCACACCACACATAAACCCCACACAACCACCAAAAACACACACCCACACCACCCACACACACACGAACACACACAGAAACAGGAGAGAGAGAGAGAGAGAGAGAGAGAGAGGAGAGGAAAAGAAGGAAAAGATTTGAAAGACGATTTGAGAGACGGGAAAAAAAGAAAGGGAAGTTAGGTAATGAAAACTTTAAAAAATTTGGAAAGTTAAAGTTCCCCCCTTAAAAATAAATCAAAGGAACCTTTCCAAACAAAAATTTCTAAAACTTTATTTTTTCTTTGATTTGTTTTTAAAAAAACTTACATATTAAATTTTAAATTTTCCTTAAAAGCAAAAAAAAACAAAAAAATCTAATTGCCTGTTTCCCGGTGTTATGGGGAAATAAATTAGATTTTATTAAATTTAATTAATTTTATATTGAGGGCCAAAAAAGGGGATTTCCCAAATAAAAATTGTTTTTGGAATGTTTATCCGTGGAAGAAAAGTCAAACATTTTAATTTAGTTTAAGGGATTAATAAGCTAGTTAAAACAAAAAATTTTTTTTTTATTCTTAAATTTTAAAACCGGGTTTAAATTAAATTTTTACCACCAGGTGGATAGTATATGGTTGGCGTCAAAAATTTAAAAAATAATGCTTTTGGTTAATTATATTTGACAGGAAAACGTTATTCAAAAACGACTCCTC
>NW_023660279.1:0-19581 GCF_015228065.2 Penaeus monodon | reverse complement strand
CACACACAACAACACACACACACCAACCACTGTGTCTTGACGACTCTCTTGCACGCGCTCCGACGCATACACTAATAAAGAATATTCATATAAAAAAAGTTGCGGATCCATCGACCCGAGACTCTCGGGTTATAACTGCGTTGCCTATGCCCGCTTAACCTGCCAATCCCAGATCGAGAGATGGACTCCTCGATTTTTGCATGAATTAATTCATGGCGCACAAAGTTTTGAAACAAACACATAAAAATTCATACAAAAAAAAGTAGCGCATCCATCGACCCCAGACTCTCGGGTTATAACCGCGTTAACCCTGCCTGCTTAACCTGCCAGTATGAGATCCAACGACGCAATATTTGATGTCATATATATATTTTTTATATTTATCGACTGACGTGGGGGTCTCTTAATTAAATTCGTATAAAATCGAATAGTGGGTCGTGTGATCTCAGAGTGCGGGGATGAGTGGGCGTAGGCCACGTAATTCTAACCCCAGAATTTCAGAACGATCCATCCATTACTTTTGCTTTATTCGAATTTTGATTCGAGTTTTTCTCAAACTCCTTGGTGTGAACGTGCATAAATCGAGTTTGAGAATTCGAATCCTCTTAATTCGTTGGTGCCGAGTACATTTACAAAAAGCAAATTCTCCCTATAAAAACGTTTGGGTGCCCGTACCCTTTGTTAGCATTGGCCAACAACGCTCCAGTGATGAGATCTCAACAGCAATAGCGAGCAAAGTGTATTTGGAGTCAAGCGGCTCACGGCCGTGCAGCGGCACGGGCATCCTTCGTCTCGCTCTGCGGCCCGACAACGCTCGCATGGCGTGAGAGCGCGTAGGCGACAAGCGACAAAGCGGCGAGAGGGGACCGCCAACGCTTCAGGTTGTGGCCCACTCTTGGTGCGCCACAACCTCCATACTCGGGGTCGAAGCGAGAACGTGTGACGTGACGTCCCCTTCGCTGGGCCGCACCTTTTTGCGCCACAACGCCCAGGACGTCGAGACTCGTCAGACAGCGCATACGAGCAAAGCGTGTCGTAACCGCTTGACCGTCCGGTGGCCTCGCACGGATCCTCGTCTCGCTCTGCGCGCCGGATTTCAACGCTCGCATGGTACGTCCGAGAGCGTCGTCAAGCAGCGACATGAGCGAGCAAAGCGTGTCGATGAACGCGCTGACTGTCGATCGCACGACACCACCCGCCAGCACCGCACCACCCCCACCCACTGGTGTGCTGGACGACTCTCTTGCACCGCTCCGACGCATACACTAAAGAAATATCAAAAAAAAAAGTGCGGATCCATCGACCCGAGACCCGGGTTTATAACTGCTTGCCTATCCCGCTTAACCTGCCAACCCAGTCGAGAGATGGACTCCTCGATTTTTGCCATGAATTAATTCATGGGCACAAAAGTTTTGAACAAACACATAAAAATTCATACAAAAAGTAGCGCATCCTCGACCCGACTCTCGGTTATAACCGCGTTAACCCTGCCTGCTTAACCTGCCAGATGAGATCCACGACGCAATATTTGATGTCATATATATATTTTTATAATAATCGACTGACGTGGGGGTCTCTTAATTAAATTCTATAAAATCGAATAGTGGGTCGTGTGATCTCAGAGTGCGGGGATGAGTGGGCGTAGGCCAGTAATTCTAACCCCAGAATTTCGACGATCCATCCATTACTTTTGCTTTATTCGAATTTTGATTCGAGTTTTCCTCAAACTCTGTGGGGACTGCGAAATCGTGAAATATTCATATAAATTCGGGTTTTGCAGATATTTCGAATCCCGTCTTAGAGATTCCGTGGTGCCTGTACGGTACATTGGTACAAAAAAAAGTCAAAATTTCTCCCTAATAAAAAAGTTTTTTGGAGTGCTCCGTCAAATCCTTTGTTGCGATGGCCCAACAACGCTCGCTGGCACGTCCGGAGCGTCGTAGACAGCGACTGACGAGCAAGCGTGTCGATGAAGCGCTTGGACCGTCCAGGCCTCTCACGGGCCGTTGTGGCGCGCACGGCATCCTTCGCCGCTCTGCGCGCCCCAACGCTCGCATGTACGTCCGAGAGCTCGTCGACGCGAATGAGCGAGCAAAACTTCATGAACGCCTTGACCGTCCAGCGGCCTCTCACGGCCGTTGCAGCGCGCACGGCTCCTCGTCTCCTTGCCGCCCGACAACCTCGATGGCACGTCGAGGCGTCGTCGACAGCGACATGACGACAAGCGTGTCGATGAACGCGCTCTGTACACACAACACACAACACAACACACAAAACACCACACCACCCCACTGGTGTGCTTGGCCTCCTGCACGCGCTCCGACCATACACTAATAAGAATTTTCATATAAAAAAAGTTGCGTCCATCGACCGAGACTCTCGGTTATACGCGTTGGCCTATCCCGCTTAACCTCCACCCAGATCGAAGATGGACTCCTCGATTTTTGCATGAATAATTCATGGCGCCAATTTTGAACAAACACATAAAATTCTACAAAAGTAGCGCATCCATCGCCCCGCTCTCGGGTTATTTAACCGGTAAACCCTGCCCTGCTTAAAAACTGCAATATGAGATCCCAACGAACGCTATTGATGTCAATATATACTTGATGTAATCGATGACGTTCAATAATCGTAAAAAATCGAATATGGGCTTGGAATCGTTTGCGGGATTGGCGTACCAACGTAAATTCCCAAAATTCAGCCGATTCATCCTTTACCTTATGCTTAAATCGAAATTTTGACGTTTTCCTCCAACGCCTGGGGCCTGACGCGCAGATT
This sequence comes from Penaeus monodon, assembly GCF_015228065.2. Lineage (NCBI taxonomy): Eukaryota > Metazoa > Arthropoda > Malacostraca > Decapoda > Penaeidae > Penaeus > Penaeus monodon. Next base: position 16,800 of record NW_023660279.1, on the reverse strand, counting down.
CATTTCGTTGCGCCGAACCCTGGTCCCGTTAAGGATCCGGGTCCTGACGTGATGGACAAAAAAAGTAAACCCAAAATTGAGGCCCCACATCCTTGTTTGGAGCCCCACACGCTCGCGTACTCGAAATTCTTAACAGCGACATGACGAAAGCTGTCGTAACGCTTTGACCGTCCAGCCCCTTACGGGCCATGCAGCGGAAGGGCTCCTCGTCTGTCTGGCGCCAAACGCTCGCATGATCCGAGCGCTCACACGCAGACGGCAAAGCGTGTCTAACGCGCTTGACCCAACGCATCACGCCGTTTGGTCACGGACCTTCTCGCTCTGCGGCCGCACGCTCGCATGCACTCGAGAGCGTCGTTCAGACGCGACATGAGCAGCAAACGTGCGATAACGCGCTTGGACCGCCAAGCGCCCTCACTGGCCTTTTCGCGCAAGGATTTCTCTCCTCTGGGCCGAACTCGCAGATCCGAAGTGTCAGAAGCGACATGACGAGCAAAGCGTGTCGAGACGCGCTTGGACCGCCCAAGCGCCTCTCAGGCGTTGGGCGCACGGCATCCTTGTTCGCTTGCCGCCCGACAACGTCGCATGGACGTCCGAGAGCGTCGTCACAGCGACATAGCGAGCAAGCGTGTCGATGACGCGCTGACGTCCAAGCCCCACCCACCCACGCACCCCCCCCCCCCGACACCCCCCACCCAGACCCAACACGACAACACAAACGCGAACCCACCACCCAACACCACACGGGTCTTGGACGACCTCTTGCACGCCTCCGCGCCCTAAAAGAAATTCTTAAAAAGTGCGTCCTCGACCCGAGATCCGGTTATAACGGTGCCTATGCCGCTTAACCTGCCAATCCCAGATCGCGAGATGGACTCCTCGAATTTTGCAAGAATTAATTCATGGCGCACACAGTTTTGAACCAAACACATAAAACTTCATACAAAAAAAAGTACGCATCATCGACCCAGCTCTCGGGTATAACGCGTTAACCCTGCCTGCTTAACTGCCATATGAGATCCACGACGCTATTTGATGTCATATTTTTTTTTATATTATCGACTGACGTGGGGTCTCTAATTAATTATAAAATCGAATGTGGCGTGTGATCTCAGAGTGCGGGATAGTGGCGTAACCTAATTCTAACCCCAGAATTCAGAACATCCACCATACTTTGCTTTATTCAATTTGATTCGAGTTTTCTCACTCCTGGGGACTGCTGAAATCGATGAAATATTCATATAAAATTCGGGTTTGCGTATTGAATCTCAGAGTTCCGTTGGTGCCTGTACGGTAGCATTGGTACAAAAAAGTCAAATTTCTCCCTAATAAAAGTTTTTTGGAGTTCCGTCAAATCCTTTGTTGCGATCGTAAAATCATCGGTGCACGTCCGAACTCGTCAGACAGCGCATGGCGCCTGTCGAGGACCGCTTGGACCGACAAAGCGGCTCTAACGGGCCGTTGGCGGAGGGCTCCTTCCTCCTTGCGCGCCCGACAACGCTCGCATGGCACGTCAGAGCGTCGTCAGACAGCGACATGAGCGAGCAAAGCGTGTCGATGAACGCGCTGACTGTACCAGCTACGGCCCACCCACGAGCACACACCCACTCAGCACACCCACACACCACCATGGTGTGCTTGACGACTCTCTGCAGACGCATCGACGCATACACAATAAGAAATTTTCATATAAAAAAAAGTTGCGGATCCATCGACCCGAGACTCTCGGGTTATAACGCGTTTCCTATGCCTCGCTTACCTGCCAATCCCAGATCGAGTGTTGGACTCCTCGTTTTTGCATGAATTAATTCATGGCGCACAAAGTTTTGAAACAAACACATAAAAATTCATACAAAAAAAAGTAGCGGATCCATCGACCCGAGACTCTCGGGTTTAAACCGCGTTAACCTGCCTGCTTACCCTGCCAGTATGAGATCCAACGACGCAATATTTGATGTCATAATATATATTTTTTGATTTATCGACTGACGCTGGGGGTCTCTTAATTATTCCCGTATAAAATCAATAGTGGTCGTGTGATCTCAGAGTGCGGGATGAATGTGGCGTAGGCCACGTAATTTAACCCAGAATTTCAGAAACGATCCATCCATACTTTTGCTTATTCGATTTTGATTCGAGTTTTCCTCAACTCGCTGTGGACCTGCTCAGTAAAATCCGATGAGAATTTGATTTCATATAAATTCGGGTTTTGAATTTACGAATCACTGTCTCTAATAAATTTCGTAAATCGTTGGTTGGCCCAAGTGCGGTGCATGGGCGTTCAGAAGCACAACAGTCAAATTCTAACCCTTGAGTAAGTCTTCAGAGCCGTGCATCCGTCACATCCTTTTGTTGCGATCGCCCACAACGCTCGCATGGCACGTCCGAGAGCGTCGTCAGACAGCGACATGAGCGAGCAAAGCGTGTCGATGAACGCGCTTGGACCCGTCCAAGCGGCCTCATCACGGGCCGTTGCAGCGCAAACGGCACCTTCGTCCGCGCTCTGCGCGCCCGACAAGTCGCATGGCACGTCCGAAGCGTTAACAGCGACATACGAGCACGTGCGATAACTGCTTGACCGTCCAGCGGCTTACGGGCCTTGAGCGGCAGGGCATCATCGTGCTCTCCGCCGAACAACCTCGCATGACGTCCGAACGTCTCAACACGACATGATTCGAGCAAAGCGTGTCGATGAACGCGCTTGGCTGTACACCACACGACATCACACACACACACAAACCACCCCACACACACACACACCAGCCCCAACACACTGTTGTGACTTGGACGACTCTCTTGCACGCTCTCCGACGCATACACTAATAAAGAAATATTCATATAAAAAGTTGCGCGATCCATCGACCCGAACTCCTCGGTTATGAACTGGTTGCCTATGCCCGCTTTAACCTGCCAAATCCCAATCGAGAGATGGCTCTCTCAGATTTTTTGCATTGAATTAATTCATGCGCACAAAGTTTTGAACAAACAACATAAGAAATTCATACAAAAAAAAGTGGACGCATCCATCGACCCCAGGACTCTCGGCTTAACCCGTTAACCCTGCGCCGCTACCTGCATGTATGAGATTCCAACACGCAATATTGATGTCATATATATATGGTTTTAAGTTTATCGACTGACGTGGGGGTCTCTTAATTACATTCCGTACGAAATCGCATAGTGGGTCGTGGATCTCAGAGCGGGATGAGTGGGCGTAGCCACGAATTCTAACCCCAGAATTTCAGAACGATCCATCCATTACTTTGCTTTAAATTCGAATTTTGGATTCGAGTTTTCCTCAAACTCTCGTGGGCTTGACTGAAATCGATGAAATATTCATATAAATTCGTGGTTTTGCCAGATATTTCGAATCCCTGTCTTAGAGATTCCGTTGGGCCTGTACGTAGCATTGGTACAAAAAAAAGTCAAAATTTCTCCTAATAACAAATGGTTTTTGGAGTGCTCCGCAACCATCCTGTTGCGATGCGCCCGACACCGCTCGCCTGGCACGTCCGAGAGCGTCGTCAGACAGACGACATAAGTTCAACAAAACAGTGTCGATGCATCGCGACTTGGGTATAACCGTCCAACCTGCCTCTCAACGGCCGTTTGAACGCAGGCAATTTTTTATCTTTTTTTGCGTATGTGGCGTGATCAATCGAAATGAGGTCCGATAGATCAGACTCATTTAGATCGTTATAGCCTAACGCGGCATCCGAAATGCAATTTTTCATATTTTCAGGATTTTCACATTTTGGAGCAATAATCCCATGAAAATCGGATGCCGTCGTGTGCACCTAGTCGGCAACGTGGTGTACGACTGTACGTCAATTTCGCTATCAGCTTCGGGCTGACGCAGCATCCTTGTTCGTTGCCGCCACAACGCTCGCTGGACGTCGAGAGTCCGTCAGACACGCATGACGACAAAGCGTGTCGATGAACGCGCTTGGACCGTCCAGGCGGCTCCGTCCGGCCGTTGGGGCGCAGCATCCTTCGTCTCGTCTGCGCGCCCGACAACGCTCGCATGCACTCCGAGAGCGCGTCAGACAGCGACATGACGACAAAGCGTGTCGATGAACGCGCTTGGACGTCCAACTCCTCTCACGGCCGTGGCCGCACGCATCTTCCCCTCAGCCCGACAACGCATCACGCCAGACGTCGAAACGCATACGACAACGCCGTGATCCGATGCGCTACCGGCCACACACACCAACAAACACAAACACACACACCACACCAATGGTGGCTTGACGACTCCTTCACGCGCTCGCCATACACTAATAAGAAATATTCATTAAAAAAAGTTCGACCATCGACCCCGGATCTCGGTTATAACTGGTTGCTATGCCGCTTAACCTGCCAATCCGATCGGGATGCTCCTGATTTTTCAAATTAATTCATCCACAAATTTGAACAAAATTAAATTCTAAAAAAAAAGTCGCATCCATCGCCCAACTCTCGGGTTATAACCCGTAACCCTGCCTGCTTAACCTTGCACATATGAGATCCAACGCAATATTGAGTCATATTTTTTTTATATTATCATGCGTGGGGGTCTCTTATAAATTCGATAAAATCGATATGGGTCTTGATCCGAGTGGGGGTATGGTAGCCACTAATTCTACCCAAATTCTGAACGTCCACATTCTTTGGCCTTTATTCGATTTTTTCGATTTTCCTCACCCCTTGTGGATGTCTGAAATTCGATGGAAATGAACTTAAATCGGGTTTTCAGTTTTCGCTGAATCCCGGCTTGTCGTTGGTGCCGTAACTGGTGTTAGGTCAAAACACGTGCAGGAAGTTGTCGCCTAAACAAAAGTTCAACCACGAGATCCTCCGCAACATCCTGTGTGCGCCCCACATGCCGCGTGCCTCCGAACGTCAAAGCGACATGCGCAAGCGTTCGTAACGCTTGGCGCCAAGCGGTCTGCCTTGAGCGGAACGGCACCTCGCCTCGGCGAACGCTGGCAACTCCGAAGAACGTCCAACAGCGCATGACCGACAAGCGTGCGATACGCGTTGACCCAAGGCTCACGGCCGTGGCCCGGGCATCTTGTTCGCTTCGCCACAACGCCGCAGGACGCCGACTTCAAACGCATGAGCGGCACGTGTCGATGACGGCTGACGCAGCACCCAACCCCGTCACGCCACGGTGCATCTCTTCGCTCGCGCCCATAATCTAAGTTGGTCCATACCGGCCGAAGCTGCGCAGTCGTCGATGAGCCGTGACTGTCAACAAATAAACCCACAAATTTACCGAACTCATCACGACTCCGCACGTAACGCGCACACTAGACACAAAGAATTCATAAAAAGTTGCGACCACGCCAACTCTCGTTAAACTGGTGCCTACCCCGCTTACTCAGGACAGAGAGCTAATCAAAGTCAAATTAATTATGCGACAAAGTTTGACGTCCAATCATTCAGTAACGAATAGCTATCTCGACGTTCGACTTAACCGCTGAACGCCGACGCACGTCCATACTTGCTGTCGATCTTTTCTATGGCCGACAACGTCGAGGTCTAATAGCTCGAATCGAGTGTCCGTACCGTGGCTCACGGGCGCATAGGCTAGTCACACCATCAATCCTCCTGATTTCAGCGCGCTACATCGTTCATGATCAAAAATCGTGTCCTCCGACCGCTGTCTGCAAACGTGTATCCATCAATCGGTGCATATTGAAATCTCTTAAGTTCGTGCCTTCGACTGCTATGTCAACCATCAATCGCATCGTTTACGTCGCGCCCAACACTGCTGGCACGTCCAACGTCTCGCGCGACATACTAGCACGCTGTCGATACGCGCTGGCCGTCTAACGCCTCAGGTCGTGTTGGCGACTCGGTCTCGTTCGCTGCGCGCCGACAAGTCTACGCATCCGAGAGCGCCTCGACGCGCATGACGAGCAAGCGTGTCGATGACTCGCTTGACCGTCCAAGGGCCTCTATTGCTAGGCATTCGTTGTTCCTGCTCGGGCATCCGATGCGTCCTGATCGCATTCATGCCGCTAACTTACCCGACTCCAGACCGCAACCACACAGAAGCAGCGGTCGTGAACCGCTGACGTCGACTGCTCAGGGCGTAGCGCCAGGGCTACGGTCGCGCCTCGCCGCCCGAAACGCTCTGCCGGAGTCCGCTACGCGGCACCAACGAGAGCTTCGACAAGCGCCGCATCGCACCACGCATCAACACACCTCACCCACAACACCCCACATCCAGCTCGTGCGCATGACGACTCTCTTGATAACGCGCTACCGACGCGTACCTGAGTACGAGATCTGTAAACCGTTGCGACCATCGCCGACTCGGTTATAATCGTAGCGTAGCTCGTAACCGCAACCAAGTTCGGTAGTTCCGCCGACTCCTCGTTTTGCCGAATCTTCATGTCCAAATCTTGAACCAAATCATAAAATTACAAAATGCGAACTCGAACGACTTGGTTAGAGCGCGTTCCGGCCGCTTACCGCCGTTGGATCCAACGACCAATATTTGATCATATATAAAGTTTTTTGACTGATGATGTACTATTACGTCCAAACCAATCCGTATAACCGTAGGCGATGACATCACAGCGGGGGATGCAGATTGCACTCAATTTTGTCCATTCGACGCCATCCTGGTTGTTATTCGTTTGATGGGTCTGCCCGTAGACTTGTGTAGCTGGCTGCAATCATTCCGAACTCAATGACCTCTATGCGTTTTAGGCAATTGAATCCCGTCTAGAAATCCGATGGTGCACTGTCGACATCTGACAAAAACGATAGTTTCAAGGCTTCCTCCTACTAGCTTAGCGCTCCGTCACTCTTTTGATGCACAAGCTGTGCACGTCGAGAACTGTCACGCGCATGGCGGCAGGTGTCGTGACGCGCTTCCGCCAAGCGCTCACGGCGAGCGGCACGATCTAGTTGTGCGCCCACAACGCGCTGGCACCGTCCGAACGTCCAATGCGTGACAGCAACTGTCGTAACCCTTGGACCGTCCAGAGGCTCTCACGGAGTAGTCGCTAGGACTTCTGTCCCCGCCCGACAGTGCTGGCGCACGGACTCGTCGCCGAATGCGGCAAAGCTGTGACGGCTTGGACCGTCCAGCGCCCTCAGGGCGTTGGCGCGACGGGCATCCTTGTCCTCGCGCCCGACAACGCTCGCAGGCACGTCGGAGCGGTCAAGCGTAGCGTAACTGAAAGCGTCGTAAAGTTGACCAGCCGGCACGCATTTCCGCTCGGCAACCCACGACACCCACATCAACTCCCTGGCTGCGACATCTGACCTCCGACACTGTAACACATTCGTCAAAATGCCGGGCATCGCCGTCCGGTTACCGTGCATGGCCCCTAACTCCAATCCCGCGGAGGTCGGGTTTTGCGAAATTTGGCGCCAAAGTACAACACAGATCCACAAAAAATACCATCTGCCGACTCGGTTGACCGCCTACCGCTCTATCTGCATTAAGTCAAGGCGATTTTGATGCATATTTGTCACGACGGGGGCTCTTCTATCGACAAACGAAGTGGATTGCCTCATGAAGGGGCAGGCAAATTTGAACCCCAATTAATTCCATCCTTTGGCCTCCTTCAGGTTGTAACTGTACTCTAAGCTGCTCCAACCGGTTTCGAGTTAAGTTTATCCTTCTACATTCGGTATTTCCGTAATATGTGAAATAGTCCGGAGTAGCCTAACCTGTGCGACGACCATCTATATCGAATCTGAAGTTTGCTAAACCTGTGACCTGACCAAAATTTATATGGCTTGCGTCCAACCTCTGTGTGGCCTGCGTCTGCAAAAGTCAGCGTCTGCACATACGACAGGTGCGCAACTTGATCCAGCGCCTCGCGTTTCCGCACGGACCTCGCGCTGACGACAACGTCCATTCGCCGGACTCGCGCACTACGAGAAATGCATGAACGTTGGCGCGAACGGCATAGGGCCTGGTCTGCATGAGTCCGTGCCGCACCTTCGCAGTCCTGGCCGTCCGTCCGACACGCACATCTGAACGCGTTGCGCAACGCTCCAGGCCGTGACGTCGAACCTTTCCGCAAGCTCGATGCCGCTGAGGTCTAACGCCAACAGACCGATAACCTAAGCGCCACGGCTGTGCTGACGCCCAACCGCGTACCACGCCCAAAAGCAGACATGTGTCTCGACCCTTGCCGCCGAACGCTCTACAGACCTAGCAGCAACATTGGGTCTCACGCTTGTGAAATTCGTGCCGCACACTTAAACAACGAATCTATAATGGACGCCATGCCAACACCTACGCTACCACCGAACTCTAAAACCAGACGAATTGCCAGACTCTAACTTACTTCTCGTTCTATCAAACTCCACATGGCCGTATCTCAGTCATGAGTGCGTAGCACTAATACAGACAAATATTATGCATAATCAGTTTCGAACCAACTCTATGGTCCAATCTTGTTATGCGAACTGCTGAATCTTATGCTCGGACGGTATAATAATTTTTCAAATTTGGCCACCAACATCATTGTCTGCGACATGCGGAAGTCTGAACCTCAACATTTTAAGAATCAACTCTTGATTCCCCTGACTCCTGTACCCGCTTGAACGCAGATCCACAATGGGATGTCTTCGCTGGTCAGTCAAAATTTAAAACTAATAAGCCGACCGTCAGCTCACGTCCGTGCCGCTCCCGTTGTCACTCGCATAGCAAGGTTTACAGAGGCTGGACTGTCGTCAACGCTGCGTGACGCTCTTCGGCGTGCGCCACGGCGTCATGCCGAACCTGATCTTCTAAGGTCTGAGGCCGTACGACACGCCTGTAGCGCGGGCACCGTCGTTTCGCCCGAGACGTGCAGCGCGCATGAGGACCATCGTGCTGCGGCAGTCAAACGGCTCTAGGGCGTTGAGCCATGAACCTTGCTGCTGACGCGCTACCGCGACGCCAGGGCTCGTCGCAACGCATACGCAAGCGGCCCGAAACGCTTGGCGTCCAGCGCCCTCCGGGCCGTTGCACGCGCAGGGACCTCGTTCGCCGCGCCTGAACCCAAGCGTCCGAGAGCCGTGCAGCAGCGGACGGCGTGCAGCGCGCCGCACCCCGCACCCGACCTCAGCCACCGACACAACACCAGAACCAGCCGACCCACCTAGGGCACCGCCTGCGGATCAGATTCGCTCCCACCTCGTCAAACATGCGAGTGCGGCCACCCGACAGCACTGTACTGGACCCATGCCCTTAACGCCATGCGACGAAGCCTCATTCATCATCACGCGCCAGTTTGACCCGAACTCGCTAAGACGCACACCTTCGACACCGGGTATCCGCTACCCACTAACCACACATCCAACACGAATATTTATAATCTAATCGCAGGGGGCCAACAAATTCAAAAACTAAAGGGTCTCACCAACTGGGTTTGCGATTACACCTCAAACCCCAAATAAGAATTTCATTTATAATCGGATTTCATCTTCCTAATTCCGTAATGGTGTGCGCAACTGCAATTCCGTTCGAGTTATTCCATCTGCATATCATTGGGACGACTTTCCCAACCTAACTTCAAATCTTTTTCGATAACGTCTGGACTCACGCGATACGTTACAGCCCAATTTGTCCATTGGGCGTCCGGGATCTTCGCATCGCGATTCACGTCGTGTACGCATTGGACTCCGCGTCGTCACAACTAGGCATGCGGCGGAGAACGTCGTCCGTCACGGCTCTGCGGGCCGTGTCGGCAAGCCCTCGTCGCGCGGCCTGACAAGCTCATGGTCGACTATGCGTTTCCCAACGCTGCAGGCGCACGCTTGACGCCGACATTCAGTCGTCCGCGAGCACCGCTCGCACTGGCCCCGAACCGTCGGTGGCTGAACTCAATGCGCCCGACGCAAACCTTGGAATCGTCAACGGTCGACGCCATGCCCAACGCGTATACCGCTTGGCACTCCGTACCCGCCCCCGACCAAAAGGCTCCAGAATTTGCGACATCAAAGCCTGTGTAACGCTGACACCACACACCCCAGCCCCCACAACACCCACACCGGACCGCCTAGCGATTGCGCGTCCACGCTCTACACAAGATGTAACCAACGTCTGACGCGTCCGACCTCTCAGGGTTTTATCTTGCCTAGCCCGCTAAACTCTATCCAGTCGAGAAGTCCTAATTTCATGAATGATTCGACAAAGGTTGAATAAACCAAACATTCAACGTAGCGTCGCCTTCCCCCTAGGTTTACCGTTCGCTTAACCCAATCATCGTCAGAATTTAATGTCTATAATCGTTTCGAACTCTGAGTCTTATAATCGTATAATCAATAGTGTGTGTGCAATATAATTCGTCCCGAAGTAAAGTTTTTATAAGTCCGATCCGATTTTCCATCCTACTCTTTACTCGTGATCGAGATTCTTCCTCGTGCATCGAACGCTGATTCTAATGTTGCAGATTCCAATCGTCTAGGGCTTGTTGCCAGGGGGCACTCGTGCGTGGCCGCCGACAACCTTTCAATTCCTCATAATTTTTATATGACGTCGCAAGCTCTTTGGAGCCGTGCACGGTCCAGGGCCTCAGGCGCCTGCAGCCATGGCTGCTTGGGCCTTCTCGCTGCGCCAGCTCGCAATGGTCGTCACCAGGCTCGTCATCCTTGACGGCCAAGCGTTCCTGGATCGTTCCGAGGGTCTCGTCACACCGCCTGGCAACGAACGATCGTTACCGCTTGACCGCCAAAGCCTCCAGGTCGTGTGCCGTGCATCCTGCCTTCTGCGACCGAAACGCGCATGGTCGTCCAGGTCTGCACAGGACAGAGCGGCAACTTCGTGACGCGCCGCAACTCGGGCCCGTCCGGCGTCGCCGACGGCATCACAACGCTTGCGCAGTTGGACCGCCAGCGCTACGGGCGTTGCGAGCCAGGTCTTCGACGTCTCGCCCCGACTTTCAGCCGCAGAGGGCCACGCAGACATACGACAAAGCGTGCTAACCCTGACGTCACGCCACGCCTGCACCGCACGGACCACATCCACCCACCAACCACACAACAGACAGACAACACGACCATGCACCCACTACAACTGGTGTCTAGACCTACATCCATCCAGTCCGATCGGACTTCGTTAAGATTGTTCTGCCCTACGTTAACCAATACAGAACGTTCCTCCAATAACTAGAATCAGCAAGTCGTTAACATCGCGATACATGCCGCACAACTATCATATAAACCGGAATTCATACTTACAGATTCCACTCTTCCTTCGTTAATAGGTCTACTTTCATGTAACATCTTGTTTATCAAGATTGGGAGTGTATTAACGTATATATCCAGATTGATCCTTCCATTATTTCGATTATCAACTTGTTATTCCCAAATCTTGTGGAATGTAACATACCTTCACATTAATTTCGATTTTTCATATTTTGATCCTTTTATATTCCGTTGTCTCTAGGACTTGTCAAATCGTCAAAATTTGTCCTATAAATAGTTTTTGGATGCTCGTCAAATTCTTGTCGAGCCTAGTGGCTTGACTTCGAAGGTCGCAAGCATGTGAGATCCAAATCGCTAGCTTGGCCGTCAGCGCTGTCAGTCGTTGCAGCCCTGGACCTCGTCTGCATTCGGCCCTAAACGTCGCTTGGCGTCCGACGCTCGCGCGGCTGGCCGCAAAGCTGTCGTGACGCCTTGACCGCCAAGCGCTCGCGGAGGTGGTCGCAGGCTCCTCGACGCTTGCGCCCACAACTCGCTACGTCCGAGACGTCGCGCGCGACATGTCGGACGGGCGAAGGCTTCAGCCTGCACAACTCCACAGTGCCACAAACAACACCCTGCGCCAATCCTTCAGTCAACTCTATAAGAATGAGAAAATGGGATACCTATCTTTACTGCGTCCCGATTCTTGTGCTATAAAATGCATAGGCCAATTTTGAATAAACCCGTAATCTGCCGAAAACCTGCGTATCACGACCAACCGACTATTCGGGTCTATACTATACTGTGCTTAACCCTGTCAACGCGTTTGGTCATCTTTTTATTCGATACAATGTGGGCTCGTAAATCGTATACATCGACATAGGGGCGGTGTCTAGGGGATGCGTAGGCCACGTAATTCTAACCCAGAATTTCAGAACACCATCCATTACTTTTGTCTATCGAATTTGATCGAGTCTCAAACCCGTGACATCTGAAATCGTGATTCAACAAATGGTTCTGAGATTTCCTGTCGTACGTGGTCTTACATCAAATTGTCCAAAAAAAAGTTTGCCCTCAACAGTTTTGTCTTCGCTTGGCTGCCCAACAACGCTCGCGGCACGTCCGAGAGCGTCGTCAGACCGACATGAGCGAGCAAAGCGTGTCGATGAACGCGCTTGGACCGTCCAAGGCTCTCAAGGCCGTTCGCAGCGTGCACCGGCACCTTCGTCTCGCTCTGCCCGACACCGCACTCGCATGGCACGTCCGAGAGCGTCGTCAGACAGCGACATGAGCGAGCAAGCGTGTCGATGAACGCGCTTGCCGTCCAAGCGGCCTCTCACGGGCCGTTGCAGCGCGCACGGGCATCCTCGTCCGCTGTGCGCGCGCAAACGTCGCATGGTACGTCCGGCTCTAGACAGCGACATGAGCGAGCAAAGCGTGTCGATGACGCGCTGACTGACACACACACACACACACACACACACACACACACACACACCACACACTGGTGTGCTTGGACGACTCTCTTGCACGCGCTCCGACGCATACACTAAAAAGAAATATTCATATAAAAAAAAGTTGCGGATCCATCGACCCGAGACTCTCGGGTTATACTGCGTTGCTATGCCGCTTAACCTGCCATCCCAGATCGAGAGATGGACTCCTCGATTTTGCATGAATTAATTCATGGCGCACAAGTGTTTGAAACAAACACCATAACAATCATACAAAAAAAGTAGCGCTCCATCGAACCGCCGACTCTCGGGTTATACCGCGTTAACCCTGCCTGCTAACCTGCCAGTAGAGATCCACGACGCATATTTGATGTTCATATCATATTTTTTATATTTATCGACTGCGTGGGGGCTGCTAATTAAATATCGTATAAAATCGAATAGTGGTCGTGTGATCTAGAGTGCGGTGAGTGGCGTAGCCACGTAATTCTAACCCAAAATTTCAGAACGATCCATCCATTACTTTTGTTATCGAAATTTTGATTCGATTTTCCTCAAACCCTGTGGTGACTGCGAATCGATGAAATCAATAATTCGGTTTGCAGAATTTCGAATGCGCAGCTAAGTTCGTTGTGCCTGAACGCTAGCATTGGACAAAAAAAGTCCAATTCGTCCCTAACTCACGAGTTTTGGAGGCCCGTCAACTCCTCTTCTGGCGATGCGCCCACAACGCTCGCGTGGCACGTCCGAGAGCGTCGTCAGACAGCGACATGAGCGAGCTAGCGTGTCGATGAGCGCTTGGACGTCCAAGCGGCCTCTCACGGCCGTTGGGCGCGCACGGGCATCCTTCGTCTGCTCTGCGCGCCCGACAACGCTCGCATGGTACGTCCGAGAGCGTCGTCAGACAGCGACATGAGCGAGCAAAGCGTGTCGATGAACGCGCTGACTGTACACCACACACCACCACACACACACACACACACACACACACACACACACACACACACTGGTGTGCTTGGACGACTCTCTTGCACGCGCTCCGACGCATACACTAATAAAGAAATATCATATAAAAAAAGTTGCGGATCCTCGACCCGAGACTCTCGGGTTATAACTGCGTTGCCTATGCCCGCTTAACCTGCCATACCCAGATCGAGAGATGGACTCCTCGATTGTTGCATGAATTAATTCATGGCGCACAAAGTTTTGAAACAAACACATAAAAATTCATACAAAAAAAAGTAGCGCATCCATCGACCCCAGACTCTCGGGTTATAACCGCGTTAACCCTGCCTGCTTAACCTGCCAGTATGAGATCCAACGCGCATGATTTGATGTCATATATATATTTTTTATATTTATCGACTGACGTGGGGGTCTCTTAATTAAATTCGTATAAAATCGAATAGTGGGTCGTGTGATCTCAGAGTGCGGGGATGAGTGGGCGTAGGCCACGTAATTCTAACCCCAGAATTTCAGAACGATCCATCCATTACTTTTGCTTTATTCGAATTTTGATTCGAGTTTTCCTCAAACTCCTGTGGGACTGCTGAAATCGATGAAATATTCATATAAATTCGGGTTTTGCAGATATTTCGAATCCCTGTCTTAGAGATTCCGTTGGTGCCTGTACGGTAGCATTGGTACAAAAAAAAGTCAAAATTTCTCCCTAATAAAAAAGTTTTTGGAGTGCTCCGTCAACATCCTTTGTTGCGATGCGCCCAACAACGCTCGCGTGGCACGTCCGAGAGCGTCGTCAGACAGCGACATGAGCGAGCAAAGCGTGTCGATGAACGCGCTTGGACCGTCCAAGCGGCCTCTCACGGGCCGTTGCAGCGCGCACGGGCATCCTTCGTCTCGCTCTGCGCGCCCGACAACGCTCGCATGGTACGTCCGAGAGCGTCGTCAGACAGCGACATGAGCGAGCAAAGCGTGTCGATGAACGCGCTGACTGTACACACACACACACACACACACACACACACACACACACACACACACACACACACACACACACACACACACACACACACACACTGGTGTGCTTGGACGACTCTCTTGCACGCGCTCCGACGCATACACTAATAAAGAAATATTCATATAAAAAAAAGTTGCGGATCCATCGACCCGAGACTCTCGGGTTATAACTGCGTTGCCTATGCCCGCTTAACCTGCCAATCCCAGATCGAGAGATGGACTCCTCGATTTTTGCATGAATTAATTCATGGCGCACAAAGTTTTGAAACCTAAAACATACAAAAAAAAGTAGCGATCACGCCAGACTCTCGTTATACCGCGTTAACCCGCCCTTACCTGCGTTGAGTCCACGACGCAAATTGATGCATATAATTTTTTATTATCGACGACTGGGGCCTATTAAATTCATAAAACGATGTGTCGACCAATCGGAAGCAGCCACGTAATCAACCCCAAATTCAAACACCACCATACTTGCTATCGAATTTATCATTCCAACCCTGGACTGGTCTGAAATTTCATAAATTCGGGTTTCAAATTTCAAATCCTGTCTTAAGATTCCTTGGTCCTGTACGTGTTGTACAAAAAAAAGTCAAAATTTCCTAAAAAAAGTTTGAGGCCCGTCAACATCTTGTTGCTGCGCCCACAGCCGCTGGCACTCGAGATTCAACGACTGAGCGGGGTTCATAACGCTTGACTCCAAGCGCTCTCACGGCGTTGAGGGCCGGACCTCGTTTCTGCCCCACAACTCCATGCATCCAACTGTCAGAACGACTGGGCAAAGCTGTCTGAAGCCTGGACCGCAACGGCTTACGGTTTGCGCACGATCTTCGTCTCGTTGCGCCCGACAAGCTCGATGCAGTCCAGAGTTCACAGTGAGCGCAACTGTCGATGAACGCCTGGCCGTCCAGGGCCCTCACGCCTGCGCGCAGGCATCCTCGTTCGTTGCGCGCCGACACGTCGCTGCGTCCAAGCTCGTAGCGCGACTGGCACAACGTGTCGTGACGCGCTGACCGTCCAAGGGCCTCTCACGGGCGTGGCCAGGCCCTTGCCGCCGCGGCCCAGTCGTGGACGTCCGGGCTCTCGCCGCTGGCGCAAACGTGTGAACGCTACGTCACCACACACACACACACCACCACACACCACACCCACCCCACCCA
Source organism: Penaeus monodon (assembly GCF_015228065.2). NCBI lineage: Eukaryota > Metazoa > Arthropoda > Malacostraca > Decapoda > Penaeidae > Penaeus > Penaeus monodon. Next base: position 1,085 of record NW_023660279.1, on the reverse strand, counting down.
CACACACACACACACACCACCACGCCCCGGTGTGCTTGGACGACTCCTGCACGGCTCCGACGCAACACAATAAAGAAATTTCATAAAAAAGTTGCGTCCACACCAACCCAACGGCCGCTCTCGTTTACTCTCCTATGCCGTACTCACAATCAGAATGATCTTTTGCTGATTATTCCCAAATTTAACAAAACTAATTCAAAAAAAAGTAGGACCACGCCAGCTCGTAAACCGTACTGCTTAACTGATTGAGTCAACGCGCATATTATCATATATTTTTATATATCCTGACTGGTCTTATTATGAAATCAAATCTATTAGTGCGGAAGGCTGCAATCTACCCAGATCACGACTCATCTTGCTTATGAATTTGATTCAGTTCCTCACCCTGGGACTGCTGATCGAGAAATCTAAATTCGGGTTTTATTGATCCCGTCTTCCGTGGGCCGTCGGTGCTCAAAAAGCAATTCCCTATAAAAGTTTGGGCCCGCTCCTTGTGCTGCGCCACACGCTGCGGGCACGTCAGAGCGCAGCCGACATGCAGAAGGTGCGTAACGTGGCTCAGGGCTCGCCGTGGCCGCACGCCCTCGTCCGCTCTGGCGCGCACGCTCTGGACTCAGGCTCTCACGGCTGACGGCAGCGTGCGTGACGCGCTGGCCGTCCAAGGTCTCAGGCGTTGGCGCACGCTCTTCCGCTCTCGGCGACAACGCTCCGCTCCGGCGCGCAACGCGCATGGCGCAAGCGTCATGACCGCTGGACGCAAGCGGGCCTCTCCGGCCGTGCAGCGCGGCATCCCATGCTCGCTTGCGCGCCACACGCTGATGGACTCGAGACGTCGCAGACACGCTGAGCGAGCAAAGCGTGTCGTGACCTGCGTAACACACACACAACAACAACACCACACACACACACACAACACACACACGGCTGACACCCTCACGCCCGCACACAAAAAAAACAATAAAAAGGCGGACCACCAGACTCGTAAACTCATCGCTTAACCTCCATCCATCGGAGATGACTCTGATTTCAATACATGGCGAATTGAACACATAATTCATAAAATAGCTCATCAGATTCGGTAAATA
>NW_023660278.1:2500-19583 GCF_015228065.2 Penaeus monodon | reverse complement strand
TTTTTTCCTTTCCTTTTCTGTTTCCTCTCTGTTCTTCTCCTCTTTCTTTCTCTCGCTCTCTCTCTTTCTCTCTTCTCTATCTATCTATCTGTCTTCCCCTCTCTCCCTTCCTCTCTTTCTGTCTATCAGTATCTCTTTCTTACTCACTCACTAGTTATTCCTCTCGCTCGTTGCTCTTTCTCGCTTTTTTGCATTTCTTTTAAAAAGACAGCTTTTGGGTGTTGGAACGTTAAAAATGTTCCGTTATCAGAACTATTTTCTCTAATATGCATTTGAAAAACGTAGTACTGATTTACCCTCAAAACCGTGATTTATGTAAATGTATTTTCATTTCAATTAAGGCAATTCATGTGTTATTACGCTCACAATATGTTTTCGGTGCAAATGTATGATGTGAGTGGGGAGGTGAGTAAACCGTTTTATTTGTGATATTACTTTTCTTTCAAGCCACAAAATGAATGAATATGTGTGTGTGTGTGTGTGTGTGTGTGTACCTGACTTTTAACGTTTCATAAATCACTTTCTTCGATTTCTTGCAGGTTCCTATTGACACCCAGATCCATCCATTATCCCCCCCCCCTTCAACCCCCGGTTCCCCACGAATCTCCCAAGATTGTCGGGTAGAGGAAATTATAGAAAATCTGTTTTTGGGATGTGTGTGTGTGTATATATATATATATATATATATATATATATATATATGTATATATGTATATATATATATATATATACATATATATATATACACATATGTATATGTATATATATATATGTATATGTATATATATATATATATATTATATATATAACTCATATATATTATATATATTATATTATATATTATATATATATATGTGTATATATATATATATAGTGTGATATATTATATACTATATGTATATTATATATATAATAAAATATATTATATATATAGATACATATCATTATATATATATTATATCTATAATTAATATATGTAGTAATATATATAGTATATATATATATATATATATATTATATAATATATGTCTGTATATGTCTATTATATATGATATGTCTATATATCTTTATATATATATATATATATATATATATATATATATATATATGTATATGTATATAGTATATGTATAGTGTATATTATATATATATATATATATATTATATATATATATATATATATATATATATGGTAACTGTTACCGACAGTGACGCTTTCTACAGAGACTAAGTATGTACGTACATATAGATAGATAGATATGTATGTATGTATGTATATATGTATGTGTTGTGTGGTATATATATATTATATATATATATATATATATCTATAAAATTTTTATATATATATATGTGTGTGTGTGTGTGTGTGTGTTGTGTGTGTGTGTGTATGTATGTATGTGATGACACTAATGATAATATTGATGCTAAAGTTCAGATAGTCTTTTTTACGTTCTTCATACCTGTATATACGTTAAATAGATTAAAGACTAACTGCATCATAGCATTAAACTTGTGTCGTGGTTTGTTGAGTAATGAGTCTTATGGCATTTAACACTAACCATTGTGGCTAATGTCTGAGTGATGTGAACTGAACAGGATGTTTATATTATCTGTTTTTGTCTTAGTTGTCTTCGAAACGTTTCTGATTATTCGTCAGTTTTCTTTTATCTCTGTAATTGAGTGCCATTCATGTTAGAACAGAATGATCGATAGCTCATGGTTGCGTCACTACAAGTTACAGAATCTGTGAGAAATATTTGGTGTCCGTTGTAGCATAGCCTAGGTCCTCGCGCTTGTTTTATTTTTTCTCCTGTTATTTTTAAGGGAAAGGTTTGGCTTTCGAGGATTTAATAAGTGGTTATGGGCCTGAGGCAAGCCCACTCTCGGGATTCCGACATAGACGACATGGCGTTCCTGCGCTCGTGTTGTTTGTGTTGCGTTGGATCTTGTTTGTTTGTGCGAGTCACCTGTGACATCTCCATCCGACTCGACCCTTGGTCACCTCCCCCTCCCTCCTCCCCACGCGCTCCTCCTTCTTTGACCTTGATTCTTGATTACCTTGGTAACGACCCACCAACACCGCCCTCAGCGAACATGTGACTCGGTATCTACCCCGTACTTTGCTGACCGTGCTTTTTTTTTTTCTTTCTTTCTTTCTTCTTTCTTTATCTTTCTTTCTGTTCTTTTCGTTTTGGCGTTTCCTTGAAAGAGAGAATAAGTGCCGTGCTGTCTTTAATAATTCTATTTCTTTGAAATCAGATTTTTAATCGGGACGATTATTTTTAGACCTTTTTTTATTATTATTATTTTATTATTATTACTATTAATATTATAGAGAGCGGACCTGGCAGTATACTCAGCTACATGGAGATTGTAACGTTGTGTAAGCTTTAAGTGTCGTTTTCAGAGAGTAAATAGTTGATCGGTTAGGATGGTAGTGGATGGGGTGGGTTTATTTCTAGGTTCTGTGCCTGTCTAGACCGAAGGTGACTTGCGGTGGATTTCGTTTAAATCTGTCGGCTGACTAAGCTGCTTTTCTGTTCTGGCGTCTAACACGTTGGCGGATATCTCTCTCTCATCTCCTCTCTCTCTCTCTCTCTCCTCTCTCGGGTTCTCTCTCTACTCGTCGTCTCGTCTCTCCTCTCTCTCTCTCTCTCTCTCTCATCTCTCTCCTCTCTTTAATTCGCTTAACATTCCCAATCTTTTCCACGGAACTGAGAGCATTTTCCTCCCTGTAAAAACAAGAAAATCAGTGAGGGTGGTTTCCGTTGTCTTTCCAGAAACGCTTTTATGAGAAGTACTGTCTCTAGAATGGTTGCCAGCCAAGCTTTTAGAGTCCCCCTCTTCCCGTTGACTCTATTTATCCATGATTTGGTAACTAAGAGCGGTGTTCTGGGTCAAGTGACCTGGAAGCAAATAGTGGCTAAGAGTGGCTCCATACTCCTCTGGACAGACCCCCCTACCGGAAGAAGTTTATACTCGTACCAGGAGTAATGTGTGTAAACACACACCCTACAACACACACAACACACACACACCCCACACACACACTCACTAACCACAGATAACACACACACACACACACACCTATACACCACACCCTACACCACACACCACACACACCACAGCACCACACACCTACACACACACCACACACACCACCACACACACACACCACACACACCACACACACATCGACAAACCTACACAGCACACACACACACCTACACACACACAACACACACACACATTCACACACACACACACACTCACATTCACACACGACACACACTCATATTCACACACAAACACACTAGAGCACAGAAAACACCTTGACCAACATACTCCATCTCCTGCATCCAATATTAAATACACACAACCTATAAAATATCCTATGAAGATACTTAGATTGAGATCGCCTATACAGTTTTTCCCTAATTGTCAGATTGTTTAACATCAGACAAATTTTAACTTTGCAATTAGTTTGATTCCCACTAACAACAACAACTACAACACATTCTCTCTGTTTTGCATATCAGCAATTGCAAATAGTTTCAGTGTGATTTAAATGTTGTCCTCGTTTTGGGCTTTAAATGGTGTAAATATTTAATGGACACTCTTTAATACCTGTGTTTTGCTATTGTTTATTTTCATTGGTTTTATTATTATGTTTATTATGAAAAAAGTTATAACGGATTCATTAACATAGATACATGTCCATATTTTTTATTCTATTATCATTATTTTTATTTTTTTCCTGATCACATTAACATTGTATCATTATTATTTGTATAGTTAGTATTGTTGTCATTCCTTTCATTATCTACTATTTTACTTACCTTATCATTATTATTATTATTATATCACCATTATCAGTACCATTATTATTATCATCATTGTTGTTTATCATCATCATGTAATTATTAGTAGTAGAGTAGTACATCATCACATTTATTTTTGAATATAATGTATGTTATCTTTATTATCATTATCATTATTATTATTCTTATCATAATTATTATATTATTAGTATCATTAGTAATTCCCTAATCATTATTATCTATAGTGAGGAGGTATCAACTACCATTTATTATCTTATCACTATTACCATGCTCGTATGATTACCTCATTGATCAGTAACTTATTATTACTGTGCTATAATTTATAACAGTTTATCAATCATACTATCATTATTAAGTATGGTTATTATCATTATTATGAAAATTACCATTATTACTTATGTTTATTGGTACCATTATTACATTATCATTATCATTATCAGTAACTGTATTATTTATTTAAATATTATCTATTGTATATATTACCCTCATTCCAGTATTTTGTTACCATTATCATTATCATTATCATAACAAATACAACTACTATTGTTATCATTATCAGTATTTTCTACTATAAGACTGTTGATCTAAGAGTATTAGCTGATATCGTGTAAATCTGTTATTTCTCTCATTTCACTCACTCAATCTCTGTCTTTTATCTATCTATCTATCTTCTTATCACTCCTCAGCTGTCCATATATGCTCTATGTGTGTACATGCGAGTACAATCTATATATATATATATATTAATATATATATATATAATTATATATATTATATATTATATATATATATATTAAACACACCCACACACACCATACATATATGATGTAGAAATCTATAGATAGATAGATAGTGACAGACAGTATCAGATAGATTAGACATATTGTTAGAGAGATGGATAATAGTGATAAATATTGACATATATATATACATATATATATATACATATATATATAATATATATATAATATATATATATATCTTATTATATATGATATAATCTATATATATATATACATATATATATATATAATATATATATATATAATATTTGATTTTTTTTTACCAAACTATTTATATTAATTACTTTGACATATACATATATTTGATATATAGACATATATTTTATATTTCTCTATATATATTATATATATATATAATAGATTTGTGTGTGTGTGTGTGTCGTGTGTTGTGTGTGTGTGTGTGTGTTGTGTTGTGTGTGTGGTGGGTGTGTGGGTGTGTGTGTGTGTGTGAGCATACTACATACATACTACACACCTAGATACTTACATAAAATACTAGCATAGCAACAGACATATATGTATACATGCGTGCACCGCACATACTACATAATATACACATACCATACCATGTATAAAAACTATGTGCATACATACATACACAGACATACACATGTAGACATACAGATGGACTACATCATCCAAACACACAACCACCCAAGTTCTTTCCGGTCCCGAAAATAAATCTCGAACGCAAGTAAATGTATACTATTCCGAGCTTGCCGATCTCCCCCCCCCCCCCCGCCCCCCTTCCGTTGCTATAATTTATATAATAGGCTGTTGCTCCTCCTTTCGCTAGCGTGATACGACTGTGATATTATATGCAAATTGACGTTTCTGTAACACCGTATTTTGGCCTTTGTGTATTCTATTTATTTTTGTTTTTATATATATATATTTTCTTGTTTTTTGTTTTAAGTCGTAATGTTTCTCTCTATCTAGTTATCCATATTTTATTTATACTTTTTACCATTTTTCTCATATCTTGAGGGCGCGGAGGCCGAGTGGTTGAAGCATCAGACTCAGTCATGAGTTCGAGCGTTTCGAATCACGCAATCACGATAGTTGCCCTTGGCAGGACTTCACACGTCGATTGCCTACAGCATGGGGAGGTGCACAATACAGTTGACTGTCCCCCGTGTAGCTCCCAGGTCGGATGAAAGGGGAGGGTTGGCGGCCAGGAGGTCACCGACTGGAAAAAACAAGCCAAGACTAATGGATCATTCCAGTGGTGTGGGGACCCATGAGGGGAGAAAAGAAGATATGACCTATATATCTTTTCCTATCGACACACGCGCACAGCACCACACACACAATACGATGGTGACACACAACACAGCAACATATATGTGTTTTTTTTCTTCTTTTGCTTTTCTTTCGCTTGCGTTTTTTTCTGTTCTTTTTCTTTTCTTTTTTTCTGTATTCTGTTTGCTTGTTCTTGTTCTTTTTACTTTTCTCACCGTTCCATTCTTACTTTCTTCCTTGATCTCTCGTGATTTCGGATAACGCTTCTTCTCCTCGGTCAGGTTTCGGCACCTGGAGCCTGGATACGGGAGACCTCAGGGGACGGCGGTGGGAGGGGGCGCAGTGCAAAGGGGGGGGGATGGGTCTTTGTTTAGTGTCGAGCGGCGGGTGGGCGTATGCGTGGGGTTTGGCATGTTGTATGGATTGCGAGTGTGAGGCCCGTGCTCGGTTTGCGCGATTTTCTGATGTTCTGTTCTATTTCTGGGTTTCTGATAGTCGTACTTTCGGGGTTGCGAATGGTTGCGGGCGGTCTCGGGGTTCTAGTGGGCGATTTGGGGGCGAGGATGGGGGGGAGCATGGGGGTGTAGCGGGCGGGGGTATGGGGGGAGTCGGGCAGGCCGGGCTTTTTCCGCTTACGTACAGCTCATAAGGTTCGTGACTTTGCGTGGTATGGCTCTCAAGGGCTGGTGGCTTCCGGTTCTCTCTCTCTCCGCTCTCTCTCATCATCTCGCTCGCGCGCTCCGCGTCGCTCTCTCGAGCCCGCCGCGACAGGCCCGCGCTCTCTCTCTACAGAGGATATAAGAATAAGAGGAAATATAAGGTAGAGATAGAGGGTATATATATATATAGTACATATAGATATAATATATATAGGATATTATATCGATAATATAGAGATATATGTATATAGTATAGTATAATATAGTAATATATCTAAGGTATATAGTAAATATATAGATAGATAGATAGATAAAGATATACATGTGTGTGTGGTGTGGTGTGTGTGTGTGTGTGTGTGTGTGTGTGTGTGTAGGTGTGTGTGTTGTGTGGTGTGTGTGGTGGTGTGTGATTCTGCTCTAAACTCGCCATATACTGGTGCCGTGGCTCACAATCCCCTCCCTGGTGGATTGGCAATGCACGATTAACTTAGCTTAATGCCACACTAAAAACCAAAAAAAGGTTCCAGTTGATAGTGCACCGCGGGGAGCGGAGGGCAAACGGAGCGCAAGGAACGCTTATGGCGAGTCACTCCTCATCCCCCGTCTGACCCCTCTGGAACCCCCCCCCCTGACCCCTCTCTCCCCTCACCCAATCTCCTTCGGTGAAGCAACTTTTAGTGTCATTTATTCTGTCTCTAGATCGCTGATCGCGTGGGTGTTTTGGTCTCGCGCGCATCGGTCGTGGCGCAGGCTGGCCGGGCCCGAACGGGATCGGTCATGCTCTCGCTTTCATCGCTCCCTCTCTCTCTGTGGGTGTCGGTCTGTCTGTTTATCGCTCTCTCTCTCTCAGCGCGCTGCGGCTCGCGCTCTTCTCGTTCTCTGTCCTCCTCTCTCCTCTTCTCCTCTCTCGCGCTATCCTCGCTCTCGCTCTTCTCTTATCATCCCCTCTCCGAGAACCTAAGCCCACCCCACCTGCTCCCCGTCCCCACCCCACCTGGCCTCCCCATCCCCCACCCACCGCCCTCCCCCTCCCACCCAACCTCCCGCCCCGCCCCCCCCCCCCGCCCAGAACCGAGCCCTACCCGACCCTCCTCCTTCATAGAGATATGTGAACTAAAGATGTGGGCAATGCTCTAGCGATCCCTCAGGAGTGCCTAACGCATCACAGACGGTCGGATCGGGGAGGGGGAGAAGAGGGGGGGTGAAAGAGGGGGGGAGAGGAGAAGGGTTCTTAGTTGCTTGATGGGTGCTGGTGTTTGCTGGTGTGGGTGGGGGTGGGGGCGGAGCGGGGGGGGGCGAGTGGAGGGGCGGTGGGGGGAGTCGGCCTGTGGGGATGGAGTCGGTGGGGGAGCGGTATGTAGAGGGAGCGGGCGAACAATAGAACAATAATGTAATAATAACGAGTAGGATGAGAGTAATACAAGATGTGTCAATAGGACCATAAAAGAATACTGATATGGTGTTAACAGTAAGGATACAAAGATAATGATCTTGATAAGAATGAGAACAATAATGAAAAACGATTATGATAACGGTAACGAAATAACAAATCATCATAATATAATGGCGATAATAAGTATGAATAATAATATAGTAATAAGTGAACAGTAGTGATTAAATGACTTTTGATAAATGAGGATTACTGATGAAATGATGATATGGATGATGAATGATATAATGATTATAATGATACTATATTGAATATAGATGCTAAGGGATGAATTAGAATAATAATAATAATAATCACAATAAGTGAACAGAAAAAAAAGCAGGTAGACGAAAAATTATACTAATAATTATGTGATGATTTATATATAATATTATAACAGTAATACTATAACAATAATACAATATGACAATGATACATGATGAATAATAATTATGTAATATAGAGAGCAATAATATGATAATTATTATTCTTATTATTATTGTATTAGATTATTATTATTGTTATTAATAATCATATAATAATATCTAACTAATACTAATAATAAATAAATACTAATAATAATCCTAATAATAATAATAATAATAATAATAATAATAATGATAATCATAATAAGAATGATGATAATAATAAAAATACCTAATGTTTTTTTAGTAAGAAAAAAACAACATAACAATCATATAATTACAACAACAACAACAATGACAATATAACAGACAGACAGACTATCCTCTCCGCAGAAAGTGAATACTAAGCATGCACAGACGACGCTGTAGTTTTTCCATGCACGGAGCAATGGGTGGTGGCGGCCCCGTGCTCGCTAGGAGGTAGGCTGGAGAGGGTTTTGTGCAATACTTTCTGCTTCTCTGTGATATATTTGCAACTCTCTGTGGCAATACTGAATGCACAGTTGGAGGATTGTTGCTGTGATGTCTGTATTTTCCGGGATTGGGTTCCGAATTCGAATGTATTTGCGTTTTTTTTTTTCAGGCTTTCTTAAAATGCGCGTGTATTATCTATTTGTCTGTCCTCTATTGTATATAGATAGGTAGTTAGACGCCACACAAACACGACACACACTGCGACGCACACACACAACACACACCACGCGACACCACACACGCACACACACACACAACACACTCACACACACCACACACAAACGCACATACACTACACACTACGTACACACACACACACACATACACAATACAGCTCACACACACGCCACACGACACACACACACACACACCAACACACACACCATATATTATATATATATATGTTATATTAATAATTATATATATAATATAAATATTTATAACTTATATTATAGTCTAAGTATATATAATAAGATATATATATATATATATATATAGAGGGAGGAGGTAGGTATTATATATATAATATATATATATATATGATATTATATGTAATGTATGTATATGTGTGTGTTTGTATTATATGTATTATATAATATATATATAATCTATATATATATTATAATATATATATATTATTATAATCGTTATATATACTATAGTATATGTATATATAGATATATATATCTGATCTATTATTTAATATTGATACATATACATATACATATACATGCCATACATACTACATACCTACATGCATCATACAGTATACTACATACATACATTTATACCTAGATATCACAGTGTACGTGTGTGGTGTGGTGTGTGTGTGTGTGTGTGTGTGTGTGTTTGGGTGTGTCGTGTGTGTGTCTTTGTTTTTGTGTGTGTGTGTGTGTGTGTTTGTTGGTATGTGTGTGTGTGTGTGTGTGTTTGTGTGTGTGTGTGTGTGTGGTGTCCATATATATTTATGTATATATAATATATATACTATATATTATATATATTATATATATAGTTATATACTAATATATATTTGTGTGTGTGTGTGTGTGTGTGTGTGTTGTGTGTTGGGTATATATATAATATATATATATATAAATAAGATATAGTATATTAGATATATATATTATATATATATATATAGTATATATTATAATATCTATATATATATATATCTATATATATATATATATAAAATAATCTATATATCTATATTTATATAATATATATACATATATTATAGTATATCTCTATATATATTAGACTATACATATATATATATATATATATTCTATGTATATATAATATAATATATATCGTATATATAATAGGTATATAATATACACACTACACCCACACACACACACACCACACCACACACTGATATATATATATCTCTATAAGATATATATATATAATAGATCGTATATAGGATATTATATATAGTATGATAGTATGTACACACCCACACACACGACACACTGACACAACACACACCACACACACAACACACACACACACACACACAACACACATAGAACGTGTGACAGGTGACACACACACCACACCCAAACACACACACAACACACACGACACACACACACACACCACACGTACACTGTGGATATCTATGTATCAATGTATGTGTAAGTGATGTCTATGCTAATGTATATATCATGTATGTATGTATGGATGTATTGCATGTATGATGTATATGTATATGTAGTAATATATGTCAATATAATGTCATAATATATATAGATATATATACATATATATGATATACATCGATATGATATATATAGAATTATATAGAGTATAATAATATATTATATTATATTCTATAGATATCATATACATACACACACACACACATTAGCATACATACCTATTACAATATATAATTATATATTAGTTATATAATATATATATATATATATAATACATATTTTAGATATACTAGCATATATAATATATATATAATGATATATGATATATAGTAGTATATATATATATATATATATTATCATATAGATATAATGTGTGTGTGTTGTGTGTGGGTGAGTGTGTGGGTGTTGGTGTGTGTGGGTGTGGGTGTGTGTTGTGTGTGTGGGGTGTATGTGTGGTGTGTGTGTAATGGTGCGGTGGGTGGGTGTTGCGTGATAGTGTGGGTGTGTGTGTGTGTGGTATGTGCGTGTGGGGGGTGTGTGTGTGCGTGTGTGTGTGTGTGTGTGTGGTGTGCGTCTAACTCCTATCTATCTCTCCAATGAGACAGACAATAGATACTACCGCGATTTGTAAGAGCTTGAAAAAAAACGTTGTAATACTTCCGAGTCGGCACCCAATCCCGGAAAATTTAACAGTACATACAGCGACATCCTCCAAGCATTCATTTGCCACAGAGAGTTGGCAAATATATTCAAGAGAGCAAGAAAGTATTGCACAAAACCCTCTTCACCTACATCCTAGCGAGCAACGGGCCCGCCATGCACCATTGGCTCCCTGTGGCTGTGAAAACACAGCGTTTCGTCGTGGCCTGCTTAGTATATCCACTTTCTGCGTTGGAGGATAGTCTGTCGTCTGTTATTATTGTCATTGTTTTGTTGTTGTAATTAGATTTATTGTTATTGTTGTTATTGTGTGTCTGACTAAAACTATTAGTGTTATTTTTACTATTATCATCATTATTATTATTATTATCATTATATTATTTTATTATTTATGTTAATTTTATTTTGTTATTATTATATAATTGATTATTATTAGTATTATTAGTATTATTATTATTATGATTATAATAATAATATAATAATATAATACTAAAATAATAATAATAATAATTTTATCATTATTAGTTGCTCTGATTATTACTATTATGTATTATTATCATTATAATTGGTCAGTTTGGTTATTATTGTTTATTAGTATTACTGTTATAACTTAGTTATTAATTATAATCCTTATATGATTATGAATATATGATTTTTCTTCTCCTTCTTCTTCTCTTGTTATTATTATTATTATTATTACTTAGTTACGAATTATAGAATTAATCATATTCATTATATAATCATCATTATACTCATTAATCATCATTATCATCATTAGTCATCATTAGTCATCATTATCATCATTATCTAAATCATTATCACTACTAGTTTTCATTATTACTATTATTATGATCAGACTTATTATCGCCATTATATTATGATGATTGTGGTTATTTTCGTTACCGTTTACATAATCGTTTTCATTGTTGTTCTCATTATTATCAAGATCAGTATCTTTGTATCATTAACTGTTTAACACCATCCATTATTATTTTATTGTTGTTCATAGTTAGCATTGTGTACTTACTATCATCATTATCGTTTATTATTACTATTTTGTGTTATGTGTTAGACAGATAAATATACATAAATGATGAAAAAAGATAATATACAAAACGACGAATAAACAACACAATACAATGGACCGATAAGCCACACAACAAAAAAAGAAAAAACCGCAAATCAAGAAAAGAATCATTCTCCTCTTCCCCCCCCTCCCTTTAAAAACAATCTTATCGATAAGAACTTCTGTATGCGTTAGGAAATGATGAGGACGATAGGAATTCGCCAAATGCCGATTTGTTAAATATCTCTAGTGAAGGAGTAGGGTAGGGTAGGGATAGGTCTGGGAGGGGTGGGGTGGGGAGGGGAGGGAGGTGGGGTGGGGAGTGGGAGGGAGGTGGGGTTGGGGAGGGGAGGCAGGTGGTGTGGGGAGGGGAGGCATGTGTGGTGGGATTATGTCTAGGAGAGGGGATGAGAGAGAGAGAGAGAGAGAGAGAGAGAGAGAGAGAGAAGAGAGAGAGAGAGAATGAGAGAGAGAGAGAGAGAATGGAGAGAGAGAGAGAGATAAAAGCCATAAAGACTCAAAGAGAGGAGAAAGGGAGGGATTCGAAGAGAAGAAAGAGAAAGTCGGAGAAAGTACAGAAGAGAAAGAAAGAGAGAGAGAAAAAACAACAACAGAGATCAGAGATATGAGATCAAATAAACTGAACTAAAGTTTGATTCACAGAGGAATTAGGTGAGGGGAGAGGGGGTCAGGGGGGGGGGTCAAGAGGGGTCATGAGGTATGAGAGTTACTTCTGCTTAAGAAGTTAATTGAGCCTCCGTTGCCATTTGCTAACCGAGTTGCACTTATCAACGGAAGTGGTGGCCATTAAAGCTAAGTTAATCTGTGCATTTTCCATCACCCAGGAGGGATTGTGAGCACGGCACCCTCATGGCGGAGTTTAGAGAGAATTCACACACACACACACACACACACACACACCACACATACACACCACACCACATACACTCCACACACACACACACACACACAACATGTAAGCTGTCTATCTATCTCTCTATATGTTTTATATATCTATCTATATATATATATATATATATATTATATATACATCATATGATATATAATATTATGTATATTATATATATATATTATATGTAATAGATATATATTATATATATATAATATATATATATATCTCTATCATATATACTACACTATGATAGAGAGAGAGTGAGAGAGAGGAGAGAGAGAGAGAGAGAGAGAGAGAGAGAGAGAGAGAGAGAAGAGAGAGAGAGAATGAGGAAAAAATAATTGAGAAAACGGTAAAGTCAGAAAATTATGATGATTTGGTAAGTAAGCGGAAAAGAAAAAGGAAAGATGCGCCAATAACAAAATAACAAGAACCCTAATAGAAATGATAAAAAATAATAGGAAAAATTGGAAATAAGAAAAGAAGAAGAAAGACAATTAAAACAAAAGAAAAGTACGAATAATCAGAACCAGAATAGAAAGAAACAAATAAACGAAATAGAGAAAAAAGAGAAAGGAGAAACAAAAAAGGTGAACAATAAAAATGCAAAAAAAAAAGAAATCATAAAAGAAGATAATAAATAACAAGAGAAAATTAAAGACAATTTGATGCCCACAAAAGACATCACTGAGTTATAAAGAAAAGGGATAAAGGTGCGAAAAAATGACGAGGAGAAGAGCGTAAGAATAGATCACGAGAGTAAGGAAGAAAGGTAAGAAGGCAACGGGAGAAAGTAAAAAAGAAAATGGAAATAAAAGAAAGAACAGAAAAGAAAATCAAAGAAAACAAAAAAAAGAAAGAAAGAAAGAAAAAAGAAGAAAAAAAACATTAATATGTGTGTGTTGTGTGTGTGTATGTGTGGTGTGCGTGTGTGTGCGTGTGTAGATAGAAAGAATATATGGTATATCTTACTTTTCTCCCCTCATGTTGTCACCCACAACGTGGAATGATCCATAGTCCTTGGCTGTTTTACAGTCGGATCCCTTCCTGCCGGCCAACCCTCCACCTTTCATCCGACCTGGAGGCTATCACGTGGACAGTCCACTGTTATTGTGCACTCCCCATGGCTGGAGGCAATCGGACGTGAAGTTCTTGCCAAGGAACATCGTGCCTTTGCCGTGATTCGTAACTCTCCGAACTCATGACTTTGAGTCTGATTGCTTCACACTCGGCCTCCGCGTGCCCTCATAGATATGAGAAAACTGGTAAAAAGATTAATAAATATGGTAAAATAGATAAGAGAACATACGAACTTAAAACAAACAATAAAATGATATATATATATATAAACAAAAATAATCGGAATACACACAGGCAAATCATCGCTGTTACAGACAACAGTACAAGTTGCATATTAATATTCACAGTCGCTATCACTGCTATGCGAAGGAGGAGCAATCAGCATATTTATATAACAGTATAGCTGACGGAAGCGGGGGCGGGGGGGGGGGGGAGATCCAAGGCTCGAAGTTTATATCATTTACTTGGTTCTAGATTTATTTTCGTGTGACCCTAAAGACTTGGTGGTTGTGTGTGTTGTATGGATTGTATGTACATCTGGATGTACTCATGTTTGTATGTCCTGGATTTATGTCTGCATGATTTTTATACATGTGTATGTGTATTGTATATTTATGTATGTATGTGCGTGTGCACGTATGTATACATATATGTGTGTATGTATGCTAGTATTTAGTAAGTATCTAGTGGTAAGTATGATATGTATTTATGCCTCACACCACACACCACACTTCACACCACACACACACACACAACCAACACACACACACACCACACACACACACACACACACACACATATATTAATATATATCTATATATATATATATATACATATATTTCTATATATCAAATAATATGTTATATGTAATATGTATTATATTATATAAAACATATATTATATATATAGATATATATATATATATATATTGTAATATATTAATAAATATCTATATATATATATTATATATATATGATATATATATTTATATATATTATATATATATATGTATATATCTATATGTATATATCTATGTCAATATTTATCTATCTATCTATCGTTCTCTCTACATAATGTCTATCTATCGATATTTCTGTCTATCTATCAAAAAAGCTATCTATAATGATTTATACATTCATATTATGTATGTTTGTGTGTGTGTGTGTTATTAATATTTATATATATATATATATATATATATATAATTTATATATATATATATATATATTATATATATAGTTATGTACTCGCATGTACACACATAGATGCTTATATGTTACAGCTAGGAGTGATAAAGAAAGTAATAATCGGTAAATAACAGAGATGAGTTGAGTGAAATGAGAGAAATAAACAGATTACACTATATCAGTAATACTCTCTAGATAACAGTATGAGTGATAATAATGATATGATAACAATAGAGTTGTATTTGTAATGTATAATGATAATGATAATGGTAACAAAATCATGGTAATGATGGTAATTATAGCAATAGTTAAATTTAAATAATAATACAGTTACTGATAATGATACTTGATAATGATAATAATGGTAAACCATAACTATAATAGTAAGTAATGGTAATTTTTCCATAATAATGATAATAACAATACTAATATGATAGTCATGAATGTCATAACTGTTATATTATAGCCGTAATAATATTTACTGATAATGATGATAATCATAATGATTTGGTAATATGATAATGATAAAAATGGTAGTGATACTCTTTACTATAGATAATATGATACGGAATTACTAATGATAATAATACATAATAGTTACTAATAATAATAATAATAATGAGAATGATAATAAAAGATAACAATAGATATCAAAATAATGATGATGATGATACTATTACTACTACTATAATACTGATGATGATACCCACAATGATGATTAATAATAATGGTAAGGATAATGGTGATAATACTAATAATAATAATGATAAGGATAATAATAATAGTGATAATGTGATAAGAATGACACAATCTACTACTACAAATAATAATGATACAATGTGTAATGGTGATCAGGATAAAAAATAAATAATGATAATAAGAATTAAAAAAAATGATGACATGTATATTACTGTTAATGACTGCCGTTAAACTTTTTTCATAATAAACATCTAATAATAAAACCAATGACAATAAACAATAGCAAAACAACAGGTAATTAAGAGGTCCATTAAATATTTAATCATTTAAAAAGCCCAAACGAGACAACATTATTAAATCAACTGGACTATTTTGCAATTGATGATAATGCAAACAGAGAGATGTTTTTTAGGTGTTGTTGTTAGTGGGAATAAACTAATTGCAGTAAATTATTTTGTCTGATTTAACAATTGCCAATTGGAAAAATATTATTTATGGGGGCGGATCTCACTCTGTATTCTTCAAATAGGATATTTTTCTAGGTTGTGGTTATTAATATTGATGAAGGCTGATGTAGTATGTTTTGGTCAATGTGTTTTCCCTTGTGCCTTAGTGTGTTTGTGTGTGATGTGTGTGGTGTGTGTGTTGTGAAATGGTGTGTGTGTGTGTGTGTGTGAATGTGTGTTGTGTGTGTGTGTGTGTGTGTGGTGTGTGGGGTGTAGGTGTGTGTTGGTAGGTGTGGGTGGTGTGGGTGGGTGTGTTTGTTGGGGTGGGTGTGTGGTGTGTGTGTGGGGGATGGGTGTAGTGTGTACACTGTGTGGGGTGGGTGTGTAGTGAGGGTGGGTGTTGTGTGTTGTGTGTGTGTGTGGGTGTGTGTTGGTGTGTGGGGGGTGGGTGGGGTGTGGTTTGTGTGGAGGGGGTGGGGGGTGTG